>NC_081182.1:167309739-167609739 GCF_029867415.1 Vicia villosa
TGAGCGAGATGCTCGATAAGGCCGTCCCATGCAGTCGGGATGATGTTTTGAATAGAGACTTGTGCATCTTGATGAGGAGTGTATGCTGACAGAAAGCAACCCTCGTTATTTGGTATTTCCCTGGCTTCTTCGAAGAGCGAAATTGTCATCGTACTGTTCATCCCATCCAGTTGGGACAATGTCCTCCATGGCAATTTGTGAGCTTGGAGGAGCGGAATATTTCACCATATAGTCATATTTGCCGCTGGGTTCTCCTAGCGTGTCCCATACTTCTTTGGGTGGATTTTGATATTGCTCAGTGACGGGACTTGTGAAACTTTCTTCATTTCCAATTTGATCACCCCATCCAGTCGGGGTAATGTCTTCCATAGCAATATAAGAATTCTGAGGTGTGGTATACTGATAATTATACCCGCCATTTGGTTCTCCCACAGCATCCCACATTCCCATGGAAATGGGTGGAATCTCATCTGGATATGGCTGAATGATATGGTTCAAGAACACTCCTTCATCTTCAATAGCGTTTACTTCTTGGCTGACGAAGTGTGACATTAATCCTCCAGAACGAGGACCTTGATCATTCTTTTGATTTTCACTATCATAGCCCAGGCCTAGCTTGTCAGACTTGTAGGGTATATCGGGAAGTTGTCCCCATACTGTGCAATCACCCTGTTCAATCATGGCTTTGGCATCTTTGAGAGAAGCCATAGTTGTAGTTGGAGTAGCAGGAATATGCTTGGTGGTAGAGACATCTGGAGAGACCACCTCAAATGATTGGCATGGAGTTTCGATGAATTCGTCCTCCAACTCAACATATTTGGAATTGCTTAGGTGACTAACCACATATTCCTCTTCGCCATAGACTGTGACAATCTTTCCTTTTACTGGATATTTTAACTTCTGATGCAGGGTAGAAGTTACAGCGTTTGCCCCATGTATCCAAGGACGTCCAAGTAAACAGGAGTAGGCTGGGTGAATTTCCATTACGTAAAAGATAGAATCGAAAATCTGAGAACCCACTCTGATTGGGAGATTCACTTTTCCGTATACCGTTCTAGTTGACCCGTCAAAGGCTCTTACCACAACATCACTTGGCTGTAACACAATTCCTTCAAAGTCAAGCTTTTCTAGTACTGTTTTCGGTAACACGTTCAAAGAAGAACCGTTATCTACTAGCACATGAGATAGAGTGGTGCCATTACATTCAATGGAGATATGTAGGGCTTTGTTGTGATTTTTTCCAGCAGGAGTTAGATCCACATCAGAGAAACCGAGACCATTGCTCACGGTTAGATTGGCAACACAATTCTCAAATTGGTCGACTGAGATCTCTTGAGGCACATGCGCAGCTTTAAGGAACTTCATCAGAGCTTTGGCATGAGCTTCTGAATATTTTAGCAGAGATAGCATTGAGATTTTTGAAGCGGTGTGCCCCAGTTGCTCAACAATATTGTAATCACTTTTGCAGATGATTTTCAATATTTCCTCCATTTCTTGCTTTGATGGATCCTCAGCAGTGATCTCCACCGGGGTTTGAACTTGTTCAACTTGTGGCTCTTTGCCTCGAGCGTTGACATTTTGATTAGGAACTGGGACTCGGACTGGACCAGCAGCAACATTTGGAGAAATTTCTGGTGAAAAGATTCTTCCACTTCTCGTGATCTTGCTGGTACCCACAATATTACCCACAGTTGGAGTAGTTAACTTTGTGGTCTCTTCAGTCGAGGTACCCTGCTTAATTCCATGAACATAAACATTAGTGTCGTATCCCCATGGGACAGCTTTGTCTGAGGAGTATGGAAATGGAGTTGGACTAGCAATGACTACTGATGCCACTTTGAGTGTAGCAGAAATTTTGAATGGAGCCTTGGCAGAGATTTTGAATGGTAAGCTGGAGATCACTGAGGCATCCTCTATTCTCATCCCTTTTGTAAAGACTTCGCACAACACGTCCATAGAAGGGAGCCTCTCAAACATAATGATACGGCGATCCATCCATTTTTGAATTCCCATCCTCAGATTTTCACAACCATTGGGCAGGCAAGAGCAGTAAAAGCAGTCGGGGTCACATCCTGGGAAGTAACCAGCTCGGATTATCTTTCCTTTGACTTCGCAGAGTGGAGTTGATAATTCGTTCACATCATAGATGTAAACAGTGTCCAGGATAGCGTTAACAGTTTTGTCATGCTTTGGCATAGGTGCAGTGATGACATTTGGAGTTTCTGGAGGATCAAACTCAATTTCACCAGCATCTATCATATCTTGTATTTTATTTTTCAGGGCCCAGCAGTGATCTGCGTCATGTCCTGGACAGTTTGAGTGATAGGCACATGTCGCATCAGGGCGATAATTCGGAGAGGAAGTGTTGACATTCCTTGGAGGACCTCTTAAGGTGATCAGATCTGCTTTTAGCAAGTGCTGCAATGCCTGAGAAATTGGCATGTTGATTTTGGTGAAATTTCTTCTTGGTGCATCTGGTAGATGCGTATATTTTGGCTGTTGATCTTTTTGAGGTGCAGATGCGGAGATCAGAACTGCCCCTACAGATTGATGCTGCTCACTTTTGCGACTTTTCTGAATTTGTGTTGCATTGACCTCATTTCTCCCGCTGATGGGCCTTTTTGTAGTACCAGAGGTGGAACCTATTTGAATTTTTCCATTTTGAATGCCACTTTCGACACGTTCTCCGGTCAGTATCAGGTCAGTGAAACCTGATGATGAGCTTCCCAGCAAATGGCTATAGAAAGGGCCAGTTAAAGTGCCCATGAACATGTCAACTAGTTCGCGATCAGATAAGGGTGGTTGAACCCTTCCAGCCATATCTCTCCACTTTTGTGCATATCCTTTGAAACTTTCTTTTGGTCCCATAAACATGCCCCTTAGTTGAGTACGGGTTGGCGCAAGATCAGCATTGTATTGGTACTGTTTGTAAAAAGCAGCAGCTAATTCTTCCCAAGTATGAACCTTGGTATTTTCCAGCTGATAGTACCACTCGAGTTGTGTACCCGACAGACTTTCTTGGAAGAAGTGAATCCACAATTTGTTATCCGTTGTATGAGGTTGTATCTTCCTCACATAGGATCTCAGATGTAGTTTCGGGCAAGAAACTCCATCATATTTTGCAAAGACAGGAACTTTGAATTTTGGAGGGATAACAACATCCGAGATGAGCCCCAGATCATTGAAATCTAAGCCAGGTATTTTTTGTATCTCCATAGCTTTCATACGGTCTTCCAGCTGTTGGTATTTTTCATCATCCGGTTCGTCCCTAGAATGATCATTTTCTTCATTTGAAGAGAGAGAGGGTTTAGCAGAACCCTGGTTGCTTTGATTGTCTTCTTGTTCATCATCACCGACTGTTTCAGGGATCGGTGGCTTTTTGAACTTTTTGACTGGGATTTTGATCTTCCTTTTCAGGTGACTCACGCCTACAGATCCTTTAGGCTTCTTTTTCTTCTTGATTATCAGGGCTTTCAGTTCTTGCTGCCCCTTGCCAGTTCCAGAATTGCCACTTGAACTTGGGCATTCTGTGCTTCGAGATTCTTGATGCTCATTTCAGATTCCATCTCTTCTGACTGAAATAAACAGCGAGAAGATGAGAAATCCGTCATGTGAACCTGTTATGCAATGTGTATGACTGGATGCCATGTGTATGCAATGTATGAAATGTATGTGCAATGTATATGAATGCAATGTATGAAATGTATATGCAATGCATGAAGTGAAATGTGTGTGCCATGTGTAATCAATTTATTTCTTTTTTCTTTTTTTTTTTTTTTTTTGCTTCTTTTTTCTTTGCCTCATTTGGGCTTACAAGACAGAAACAAAATAAATGATCCTTCAGGTCTCCCGTGGACGCTTTCTCTTTGCCCCCAGGAATGTGTTGATCTGCTGTTCTTCTTGAAGCTGTCCGGTGAGCTCCAATATCCTTCTCTCATAGTCTTGACAGTATGATTTGAAGGTGTCTCTTTCCTCTTTGAGTTGAACCCAAGATTTTTGCAACTCTTCTAGGTCAGTTGGCATGTCCGGGTGTAGAATAACTTGAGGTTCATATCCTTCGACCTCTGGTTCAATAGTCACAGGTAGAACAGCAGGATATGGCATAAGGATTTTCTGAGCATGAGTGCGGACCCATCTGAGGTAGGGTTCCATAGGAATAGAATTCCATTGCCCCAGAGTTTTGCTTTCTATTCTATAGACATTGCCCCATGCATGTATGAACCTTCGTCGGTGTCTATGAGAATCATTCTCGTAATCAAACACAATGCCATGGATAATCATGTCATGAGGACCATTGCTCCTTGCATATCCGAATTGGCGTAGAGCTAAAGAGGGATTGTAAGTGATGCCTCCTTTGATGCCAAGGAGTGGCACATTAGGGTACTCTCCACAATGATCAATGATAGTAATGTCTCTTTGAAAGAAGTTGTTCCACCGGATATCTGAATGAGACAAAGACATAATCCTGCGAGACCATTGCATTCTTTGTTCATTTCTCAACACTGATCGGGGAAGATGAAATGTAAACCACCTAGCCAGTAGTGGTATACAGCACATGAGAGTTCCTCGTTTCTTCACGGTACGAGTGTGTAGAGAATGTAGAATGTCTCCCAGCAATGTTGGTACCGGGTTACGGATTAGGAAAAGGTTGATGATGTGTACACTTATGAACTGGTCGGGATTAGGGAATAAAACCAACCCATAGATCAAAAGTGCCATAACTTCCTCAAAAGCTGGATAACTTTTGTTTTCTAGCAGTAGTCGAGCTTTTTCCAATAAGAACTTGGCAAGCAAACCCTTAATTCCACTCTTTGTTTCCCAATTGGACTCGATTTCTGATTTTCGCAGATGTAAAGCAGCAGCAATGACTTCAGGTTTTGGAATCCTTTCTAAACCAGTGAAAGGTAATTGATTTCGAACAGGCAATCCAATTAGTTCAGAGAATTCTTCCAAAGTGGGTACCAACTGGTAATCAGGAAAGGTAAAGCAATGATGTTCAGGGTCAAAGAACTGGAACAGGACCTGTATCATGTCTTCTTCAAATTTTGAGGTAACCAAATGGAGTAGGTGACCATGCCTTTCGGTGAATTGAACATTCCTGGGGAATTCTGACACTAAGTCTTTTAGTTCAGATGGTACCGTTGAGATGTTGATTCGGATGTAATCTTTGGTGGCGGGAGCCATTACCTGCAAAAACAAAGGTAAACTCTTTGATCCTTGAAGTGTTTGGTGCAAAAATGATATGCTTATGATGCAAACATGTGGCACACAAAAACAAATCAAACAATAGCCTTAGGTTTAAAGGCTTGCATGGAGCTGATAGGTGATACCCTCCCCACTGAAGTTGAGTTGGTTAAAACCTGTCCTAGAATAGTATTCGGGTTCTATGATCCTTGGAAGTAACATCTCAATACGGCGCTCGAGCGGCCGATCAAAATATTCCTCGAGGATAACTAACTTCGATCAATTTCAAAGCTAGCCACTTAATAGGCCACAAGTCAAGTTCAACTAAAAAGGTTCTAAGACAAATTAGTGTTTAATGACATTTCGGAAGCCTAATATACTCCTTGATCGTTTTCAAGGGACATCAGTATAAACCAAAGTATCGCACTAACGATGACTACCAGATCAACCGTATCGGTACATGCCGTACAGTTTCCTTGGTCTATTGTCATATACTTAAGGTATCTCGAGATTCGGGTTAGAATCTTTCACACAAGCAAAATACCCAAACAAACCTTTGAAAAATAGAGCAATCAAGTCAATCAATTGAAAACATCGAAGTGATCTATTCTCTTAAGGTAACCCCTTTTGAAAACATTTTGTTTTTTGAAAGTATCTCCCCAGTAGAGTCGCCAGTTCTGTGGACCTCCAATTTTTTTAATTCCGGGCCATACCTCTGATCTGTAGAGATACGTGAACTGACTCTTTTTTGTCGCTTAATGCTTTCGCATTTTTGAAAATTCACAGAGTCGCCACCGACCTTTTATTTTATCCAATTAAGGAAAGGTTTATAAAAGAAACAGAAAAAAGACCTTTAAGAAATTCTGGGTAAGGGGGTAGGTTATACAAAGGGAAGGTGTTAGCACCCTTTGTATCCATGGTTATCCATGGGCTCTTAAGTTTGCTTAGCTCACTTGTTTTTCGATCACTTTTCAATTGCTCTGAAATTGCTCATATGTGGTTTCAAATACCTTTGTAATTTGAATTTTGTAATGATCCGTGTGTGGATGTATACAAAATGCTTGTTTATCTTTCGAAAGATGTTTTGAAAAGAACGTTAACTTTGTAATAACCCGTGTTTGGATGTATACAAAGTATTGTCTTTTTTGAAAGTTTTGAAAAATCAACAGTGTATGAGAATTTTGTTTGTTTTGATTTGAGCAAGCAAACTAGGAGGTCTACCCTGAGTTGTAAGGTCTTTATCCTATTTCCTTTAAAAATCTATCCTTTCACCGGATATAAAAGCAAGGTTCGATTTTGTACTCAAAACAGTGGAATTTTGACTTTGATTTTGAAAGGAATGAGAAGGGATTACCTGAAGAGGTGCAAGTGTGATTGTGATTGGATTCAGATATTTATCTTTGAAGTTAGTGATCTAACGGTTCAATTTTATCTTTGACATACACGCAGTTTATATGTGCTGGAAATTAAAATGCGGAAATGTAAAGTGCGGAAAGTAAATCTACGCTATTACATCGATTGTGCAGGAAACGTAAACTAGCCTATTTACATGAATTTGACATCCTATACATTTATCTAGGAATTTAAATTGCAAAAAATAAAAGGCATGTTTTTTTTTGGATTTTCTATGGTTTGATTTTAATTAATTAATGCATGATTAATTAAATTAAAATGAAGAAAAAGATGAAAATAGATTTAAACCTAGAAATTAAGTTTAAAATATGTACAAAAATATGTGTCAATTAATTTTAAAACAAAACTAATTTTTTTGGAATTTTTGAAATTGATTTGAAATTGATTTAAGTTAATTAAAACATAATTATGCAAATAATTATACAAATAATTAAAACTTAAAGATAAAATGATTCAAAATATGTACAAAATTAGTTTATAATATATAAACAATATTTAACACAAAGAACAATTTTTTGATGATTTTTTTTTATTGGTTAGAATAATTAAAAGCAAATATATAAATATATATACTAATTAATTATGCAAAATATTGAAATTATGAAGAAAAATAAAATATTTTTATTTCAGAAAATAATATATTATTTTAGAAGTCTAAAAATATTTTTTGTGTATTTTTTGGATTTTTAAATCTATTTTTAATTAATTTAACAAAGAAATTAAAATAAAAATAAGAAATAAAAGGATACTGATCAGATGTGGAAATTAAATGAGGGAGTATGATGCGCATGCGTGTTCTGAGGCGTTGGATGAGCTGTTAAGCAAGATCAGATGGTCCAGACTTTGAGGCACATGGTACACGTTACACCTGCAAAACACTTGATTAGAGATAAATTCAAAAAACACGCGCGCGCTTCTGAACCAATGGGAGGAAGACACGTCTTCGTCTTCAACCTTCAGACAAGGCCTTTGACAGCGCTTTTGTAAAAAAGCGCTATAGTAAGTGAACCCTAAATCTGCAAAATAACGAATAGGGGTAAACAAGCATAAAAATCAGGCGCGATGGCACCATTGGATTCGTCTTGTTCCACTGAATGTAACCATGTCCTTAATTTTGCTTAATTTTGGCCCTAATGAAAAAACCCTAATTTTGAACTAAGCAAACCCTAAAATGGTATATGATACAAACAACCATTAAAGTCCAATTGAAGCTCCAGAAACGACCAGAGATTCAAACCTAACACAATTATGCATCTACATCTTGTTAAATGTGCGTGAATTATGAGATATAAGTTGGTTTTAGTTTGAACAAACCGTGGCTTTATATAGCTCGATTCAGTGAAGTTTATGACTTGGAAATGATTGGAATTGTTTCAGTGTAGCTCAGAGATGATGTTTGAATGTTTATTTTATATTGAAATGGACTGAAACTTAAAATTCGAATTTCAAGTTTCTTTGAAAATTACAAGTGGTTACAAGTATGCTATATGCTTATGGATGCTTCTGAACTCGTCTCTCTCTTGTTACTGAACTAAGATAGCTTATTTATAAGCTATGTGTGCTTACAATTGAAGCTAATATGTGCCTTAGTTGCCTTTGTTGAAACTTTGGTTTTTTAATATTAAAAACCTTTGAAAAATTGACCAAGTCTTGCTCTCCTTCAATGCACCTGCCTTGCTCTTCAATTCTCTGCAGAAGATGAAGATTCCTTAGGGGTGAGTCATGCTTGGAAGTTAAGCTACCATTATCCATGCATTTTCCTTTTAATTTTAATCTTAAAGTAAGATAAAATCATGCAAAAATGGATAAAAAAAGGTATGGGCTTAGTCTTGGTCGTGGGAGGCCCATAATATCATGGAAATGATGTTTGAATGCTGAAAACTTGGCCCCATTTGGAAAAAATGCCATTTTGAACAATGTTGATTTCATGTATTTTCCCAAAATTTAGCCAACTTCAACAAGGTGTAAATCCTTCAATTTTTGTCATATGAAGGAGATCTTGCACTTTTTGGAAACCTCAAAGAGTCCTCTAACCAATGCCTTTGGTCTCATGTCAAAATGATTTTTGAAGCTCCTTGTGTGTCCTTTTGAAAAAAGTGTCTTTTTGTTGACTTTGAAAATGACCTGTAATGTCTTTGATCATATTTTTCAAATGGTGAATCCAATGACCATGGGATCAATGGCATTTGAAAGATAATTGAATTTCCTTCAAAACAAGCTTTGGTTTGAATTTTTTGGATGAAGGATGAGAGAGTTATGATCAGTCAAAGTTGAGTTGACTTTTCAGGCAAAAACCCTAATTTTGAATCTTAGGGTTTTGTTGATTTTTGATCTTTCCTTGATGAATTATGATCATCCAATGATCAAATGATGAATCCTTTGACAAAATATGGACTTTGACAAAAAATTTCATTTTTGACTGTCTGTTGACTTTTTTGGTCAAACGGGTCGTCTGTTGACTGTTTGAGCTGCTGACAGTGCGTCTGAGTGAATTGAAGTTTGAAAATTTGTATGATGGTACTTTGAGATATATGGATGTGTATGAAATCCATTTGAGCTCTCAAAAACTTGTTGCTCCTGTAAAAACAAGAAAAACCCTGATTAGGGACTGTTTGTGTAGGAGACAGTTAAGCGTACCTGATTTTTGTGCAGTGTTGAGTCTCTGCTAATCGCGTGATATTCAGAGGACTTCTAGAACAAAAATCTTGGAATTTTGAATTGTGAAAGATTGATTTGATTGATGGTACAAAACACTGAGGATTGTACTGCCAGCAGTTTGGCTGTCAACTGACTGTTCAGGTATTGATGTAGCAGTTAGAGTGAAAAATCAACAGTCAAAGTTAATTTTCTTTTTTGTTGTTTTTTGTTTTATGTGAAAAAAATGAAAGTTTATTTAGATGACTTGTTAGAAAAACACAGACATAATAAATAACTAATATTTACGGTATGCGGGCAAAATTACCGATAATAACCCTGAAAATCATTTAATGCACATAAATAGGAATATTTGACTGGCAGAAAACACACAAAATATTATCTTAGTAATTAAGCAATATTATGACAAATAGTACAACATTTAATACTGACAGTACAAATATCACATACTATATTGAACAGTACGACGAATAAACGGTACATTTAAGAAATAAGAAATACGGCAGATTTTAAGAATGACGATTAATGACCCATGCTATGAACAATAACATGTAGATGATTGGGAGTGCAACCATTGCAGGTCCACACTCTTCAGGACTATGCAGGCAGAAGAAAGTCATGATCACCGTAGCAATGGTGATGACTGTAAGAAACAGTGTCTCTATCCACTTTGCCATTCTTGTCAGGGAAGAAGAGAAAATAGATATGAGATAGGAATTTGAAAGATGAGTTGGAATTTGATGTGAGATTTTATGGAAGAAAATGAGAGGTATTTATAGAATGGAAAGAAGGAAAGAGACGTTGGGGAATGATGTGATTCCGTACAAAAGGAAAATTTGAGTGGAAGTAAGATTTGAAAGAAAGTGTATGATAGTGTCGGAAAAAAGAGAGATTTGATTTTTGAAAAAGAGATTTGAAAAGATTTTTGCAAATAATGGAATATAGTACAAAAATTAGTGGAAAACAAAAGATAATAATAATAATCTACTTGTTACCAGTACAGTCTGAGTTTCCTGATTCTGCGCCTGCAAAAAGATTTAACTCTGTACCAATTGTGTCAGTACCATTTATCTGTAAATAAATAAATAGCATGTGTGAAGTAATAAACAGTATTTGGTGTTTGCGTAAGAATAAATTCAACTGCAAGCCAAATTACTGTATAAGAAAAATTCTAAAAACTAAGTATTTCATATGTTAGGATATTTGTCGAAATAAAAATCCATGATTATATGAGACCCTTAATTTTCAGATTGGAGTTTTCTTGAAAAATATGTGGGCAAATTTTGGGGTATAACAGTGTGATTATGATTTTATGTGATTTGATGTATGAACTTATGTGAATTGTCGTGAATTGAACATGAATCCATGTGCGATATTGTGACGTATGTTGTTTTGGTTGAAATAGCGAAGTAAATTAGACGGTAACAATTATACCGAAAAGTGATGATTATTATGACTTGAACCGTAAATATATTATTTATCATAATTATGTTTATATGGTTTGATATATCACCCCTTATTTGTTTCGTCATTACCTTTATACTGGTAACGTGCAATTGATTGTAGTGATGAAGATTTAGATGTTATGAATCGATTCGGTGTCGCTCTGATACGTAGCACTCGAGGGGACAAACGCATGTTTTTAGTTTATGTTTGTTTTGCTGAATATTTATGAAGTTTTGCAATTCATTTGTAATTTTAAGTTGTTTTGCTAAGATGTTATGCTGTTAACTTGAATTTTTGAGAAGTTTGTGAATCCGCTGCGTGGTTAATAAAGTTTGTGGAGAAAGTTTTGAATAAGTATGATTTTTTTGTTATAATCTCCCATGGTCTCCAAAGCACTTTACTGTAGGATTTAACTAATAAAATTGAATCTGTCTCCGCCCACAAATTAGACCAGTTGAAACTAACAACATATTCTATTTCCAAAATAACTCCCATTATCTCGGTAAAAAGTGCATTATTCGGAGGCAAGTTGCAGGAAAAACTCCATATACGCTCACTAAATTGATTTCTAAACATCCCACCACAGGCTGCTCTAAAAAGAAAGCCTCCTAAGGCATCATCAATATTGACCTTGATCCAACCTAGATGATGAGGTATCCAAAGAATCTCTTTCAAAACTCTAGGCTTAGGATGATGAATTTGGACGTAAAATTCGTTAATAATTCTACTTCTTTTTCTAGATTCAAGGTTTACTTCTAAATTTTGGGAAGGTTTGCAAAGTGATTTGGGTACTAAATTATGTTTGAGTTCGGCTTATCATCCGCAAACTGATGGTCAGACTGAGAGGAAGATTCAGTGGCTTGAGGATCTTTTGAGGGCTTGTGTTCTGGAACAAGAAGGAGCTTGGGATAGCTATTTGTCGTTGATTGAGTTCACGTATTATAACAGTTTTCATTCTAGTATTGGTATGGCTCTATTTGAAGCTTTGTATGGTCGAAGGTGTAGGACTCCTTTATGTTGGTATGAATCTAGAGAGAGTGCTTTGGTTGGACATGAGATCGTTCAAGAGACTAATGATAAGATTAAGTTGATCAGGGAGAAGATGAAGATTTCCCAGAGTCGTCAGAAGAGTTACCATGATAAGAGGAGAAAATAACTTGAGATCGAGAAGGATGACCATGTGTTTTTTATAGTTACTCCAGTAACGGGTGTTGTTAAGGCTTTGAAATCGCGTAAGTTGACACCGCATTTTATCGGTCCATATCATATTACCGAGAGAGTAGGTGAGATGGCATATCGGATTGTATTACCGCCGTCGCTTTCAAATCTATATGATGTTTTTCACATGTCTCAGTTGAGGAGATAATTTGACCGTGGAGACGTTACCTATGAGGATAGAAGATAGAGAAGTGAAACAACTCCGAGGTAAAGAGATCGTTTTGGTGAAGGTCGTTTGGGGTGGACCGGCTAGTGATAATGTGACGTGGGAGCTTGAGATTAAGATAAAAGATTCTTATCTCGATTTATTTGCTTGAGGTAAATTATTTAGGACGAAAATCTTTTAAGTGGGGGAGAGTTGTAACGACCCGATTTTATTTCCTGTTTTTATTTATTAGGTGTTTTATTTTATTAATTATTGTTTGCGTGAAAATTAATTAATTGGTGTGTTTTGTGGTTATTTGAATATGTGTGATATTTGAATAACTGAATTGATATGTTAATACTAGTAAATAGTTAATGGGCCTAATTAATTAGAATGAGGAGTTAGGTGGGTTAAGCCCAATATAACAAAATAGAGTTAGTAAGGGTTTATGAGAAAAAACCTAATTAGAAGAGATAGAAAGAAAAGAGGCAAAATAAGAAGAGAAGAGAAAGAGGGGAGGAGGTTCTTGAAGAAGGAGGACTAAAGATTCAAGGTAAGGGTGTGAATCTAAGTGATTATAGGTAGATATAATTGGGTAATGTTGTGGGTAATGATATGTTAGGTGTATAATCTTCATTCTCTCAATTTCATATGTTAGGGTTTAGTGGATTTTATGAGATTTCATGAATTAAAGCATGTTTAATGATGTTATTATGTTAACCCATGCATAGAAACATGTTAGGACTCTCATATATATGTTGGAAGTCTGTTTTTGTGAAGTTTTGTGGATTTTGGGACAATTCTCATATGCTGTCAAATAGAATTGGAGTTTTCTGTTTTTCGTGCAGTTCGAGCCGCGAACACCCTGTTTTTCGTTAAATTCGAGCCGCAGACTGAAGGAAATTTTGTGAATTCTTTTATTTGCTTGAATTGTCTTGAGAACTTGTATTCTATTGATTTATGAATGATTATTATGAGGTTTGATTAATTGTTTGGCATGAATTGTATAGCTTTTGGATGAAATTTTGGGAGAAAACATAATACTTGAATATGTATGTGTTTATGGTGTGAATTGATGAATAAGGATGCAATACATGTTATGAGATGCTTGAATACGTGTGATTGAATTGTTATGTGCTAATTGATGCTTTGTTGATTGGTTTGAAGCCATGTTGTGTAATGTTGTCCAAAGTTGGAAGAGGTGTGATTACGTAGTTTAAAAGGTTGAGAACCATCTTATTTGCATAAGTCCTGTTTGTTGCATACTTACACTAGCATGAGTCTTTGAAAGAGACAATGTCGGGTAATCTCGTTGGAGATTATTTGTTTGTCCCAAACCTAACGAGTATGGAGTTTGAAAGCTTAACGAGTATGGGGCTTTGAGGTGATTAACTAGTCTGAGAGATGGACAATCGTCTTGCCGGAAATGATTCACTTAAGAGCTTTTAAGCAAGAGTGAAATATATTTTATTGGAAGTATGTTCTTCTGTCAATTGTTATCGTTGACAATCACAGGTGTGTAATTATGGAAAGTGAGCGGGGGTTCTCATATCTAAGAGTGTCCTAGGTAGAAGTTGCATAAGATAGTTAATAGGTGATAATTTGTAAACTAGGGTTGTTTAAGCTTTGAACTAATACTATCATAGTGAATTTACTTTCTAGCTTGGATGCCCCTAGAGTAGGTGAGTTGCACCGAACTGGGTTAACAATTGATTGTGTCTTTTACCTTCTATTATTTACTTCTACATAATTTATTAATTTGATAAAAGTATTCTGTCAGCATATGATGTCTTAACATCTATCTTAACATTATGTTTTGGTATTGGGACATAAGTCTTGAAATATATTTGAAAGTGCCAAAATTTCAATATCGACTTAAATAATTTAACTATATTGAATAAATAAATATAATGAATTTTATCTTTCAAAAATATATTAATAATAATAAAATAGATGAAAAGATTGCAAATCTATTATATAAATTATTTTTTAGTTAATAAAAATTATTTTAAATTAAAATTATAAGTAATCACAATTACTTAATTGTTAAATTATTAAAAAATTTTAATTATTAGATGTTGAACCTAAGATCTCTAATGTAGAATAAATTTTTTGAAAAGTGAAAATGAATTTTTAGAAGTGACACATAAAAATATTTTTACCTGGTATATATATATATATATATTAATTAATTAGTAAAAAACACGTGCATAAGCACAGATTTTGTTCGGTTACGCGTATTTGAATACATCATTTACTTTAAATAAAATGTTAAAAAAGAAAAAAAATTAGATAAATAATTGATTATTTCGTATATAAGAATATTTAGATCAATAATAGATTTTTTTCGTATACTATTTTTGGATAAAAAATATTTGATCATAAATATCATTTCTCGTAAATAAAAAAATTTAGATCAATAATAGATTTTTTTCTGTATATAGACTTCATTTTTGTTTAGGTATCATTTACAAAAATATTTGAATCAATAGTAAATTTCGCATATAAAAATATTTAAATCAATAATAAATTTTTTCGTGTATATCATTTTTTAATAAAAAATATTTGGGTCATAAATACCATTTTTCGTAAATAATAGATTTTTTTCCGTATACAAATATTATTTTTGTTTATGTATCATTTACAAAAATATTTGGATCAATATCAAATTTTCATATATAAAAATAATTAGATCAATAATAGATTTTATCCCATATACCGTTTTTGGATAAAAAAAATTGATTATAAATATCATTTCTCGTGTATAAAAATATTTAGATCAATAATAGATTTTTTCCCATATACTGACTTCATTTTTATTTAGGTATTGTTTACAATAATATTTGGATCAATAATAAATTTCGTATATAAAAATATTTAGATCAATAGCCGATTTTTTTTTCGTATACTATTTTTTAATTAAAATATTTGGATCATAAATACTATTTTTCGTAAATAATTGATTTTTTTCCGTATATAAATATTATTTTTGTTTAGGTATCATTTACATAAATATTTGGATCAGTATTAAATTTTCGTATATAAAAATATTTAGATCAATAATAGATATTTTGACCTATGACATTTTTGAATAAAAAATATTTGAATCATAAATAACATTTTTCATGTATAAAAATATTTAGATCAATAGATTACATTTTTGTTTAGGTATCATTTACAAAAATATTTAGATCAATGGTAAATATCGTATATAAAAATATTTAGATCAATAGTAGATTTTTTCCCGTATACCATTTTTGAATAAAAAATATTTGGATCATAAATACCATTTTTTTAAATAATAGATTTTTTCCGTATACAAATCTTATTTTTATCTAGGTATCATTTACAAAAATATTTGGATCTATATTAAATTTTTGTATATAAAAATATTTAGATCAATAATAGATTTTTTCCCGTATACCATTTTTGGATCAAAAATATTTGATCATAAATACCATTTCTCGTATATAAAAATATTTAGATTAATAATAGATTTTTTTTCCGTATACAGACTTCATTTTTATTTACGTATCATTTACAAAAATATTTGGATCAATATTAAATTTAGTATATAAAAATATTTAGATCAATAATAGATTTTTTCCCGTATATCATTTTTGAATAAAAAATATTTGGATCATAAATATCAGTTTTCGTAAATAATAGATTTTTTCCGTGTACAAATATTTTTTATTTAGGTATCATTTACCAAAATATTTAGATAATATTAAATTTCCGTATATAAAAATATTTAGATCAATAATAGATTTTTTGAATTAATTTTTCCCCTATACCATTTTTGACTAAAAAATATTTCAATCATAAATACCATTTTTCGAATTTAAGAATATATATGTCAAGAATAGATTTTTTTTTTTTGTGGTAGAAAGAAGTGAAAAAAGTGATGAAAGAGAAAAAAATAACATTTTAAATAAAATATAATAACCAAAATATTACATCATCATAAACTAATATTTCATATTATCTAACTAAATAATAAAATCAAATGAATATTAACCCGTACTCAATCAAAACAAAAAATTTCCATCAAATTTAGGATGGGTTTCCATAGGTGTGCACTACTTGTACTTGTTCACTTAACTTGCCATCCTTATGATTTTCAAAAACAGTAAATGAGAATGACTCTTATCATGACAAGGTTAGACAACAACAAAAATTAGTATAACTTTTCAAGAAACACAAATACTTACTTCTATTACAATACAAATCGAATAACAAAAGCAATTACAACATTAAACAAGAAAAAAAAAAGGTATAATTTATCAATTAATCATCTGAAGTAGGAGATGGAGCAAGCTCAGGTGACGGTGAAGGTGATTGTGTCTGATCAACACGTTTAAACCCAAATTTCTTGATGAGTTCAGTGGCAATCATTTCATTAGCTTTGTCTGACGGATGATATTCATCCCAAAATACATATTTGCTTCTATCTTTGCACAGTTTTGAAGCTGGTATACATGTTAGAGCGGGACGAATCCTCCCAAATGAGCAACATGGTGAGTCGGCGTTCTCAAATCCTACATTTAGATAAAAATAATAAATTACAAATATATTTACTATTAAAATATTGTTGTCCATTGTGATTAAGGCTGTTATCGGTCCGGTCCGGTCCGAATATTTACTATCCCGAGAACCGGATCGAAACAGTAATCAGGTAAATTCAGACCGGATCGAAACAGTGATGGATTATTTTTTTGATCGAAACTGGACCATTATTTCGGATAACGGACAAAAGTATCCGATAAATATCCAATATAGTATCCATTTTTGGTATCGGATAAAAAAATTATCCATTCACGGACCGAGTAACATTTCGGCTGGTCCATTGGTCCGGTTCTCGGATCCAGAGGTCCAATAACAGCCCTAATTGTGATCCACAACGAAAATGCATTTCCGAAACGCTTTTTTTTTAAAAAAAAAAATTGTCTTATTTCGGAAATGCACTTCCGAAAACACGGTTTTCTTGGTCACCTCTGGTGAAAAACCCAAAATACCCTCACTTCGGAAATGCATTTCCGAAACGTTTTTTTTTTTTAAATTTGTCTTATTTCGGAAATGCACTTCCGAAAACACGAAAAAAAGGTGTTTTCGGAGATGCATTTCCGAAAACACCCCTTTTTTGAGTTTTCGGAGATGCATTTCCGAAAACACCTTTTTTTTGGGAGGGGGTGTCTTCGGAGATGCATATCCGAAATATTCCAATACCAAATTGGTCTTGGAATGTTTCTGATATACACTTCCGAAAGAATTCAATAATTATTAAAAAATTAAAATCAAGGTGAATCAATACAATTAATAGGTATAAAATGGAGGTGAATCAATAAAATCAAGATGAATCAAAATTTCGTAAAGTTCAAAATTATTTTTAACTTATATAAATCAAAAACATTTTAATTTTATAAGTAAATTTTGAATTATATAGAATTAAATATAAAATTTATTCATTAAATAAAATTAAGACAAAATTATAACTCATTTTTAATTATGAATCAGAATAGAAATATATAAATATATAATAATAATTATTAATTTTGTAAGAAATATATAAATATATAATATATAAATATATAATAATTAATATATAAATATATAAATATATAATAATTATTATAAATTAAAACACTCATTTTTTTAATTTTTATTATTATAATATAAATATATAAATATATAAATATATTTATAATTAATATATAATAATTATTATATAAATATATAAATATATAATAATTTTTATAAATATATAATAATTATTATAATTATTATATAAATATATAAATTAAAACACTCATTTTTTTTAATTTTTTTTGTAAATACATAATAATTATTATAAATATATAAATATATAAATAAAAAATTATAACTCATTTTGTAAGTGAAATTATTTTAGTTTTTTTAATTAAAATTATTTTAAATTTTAAAATATGAATCAGAATAGAAATATATAATAATTATTATTCATAACTCATAAATTATATCAAAATATATAATTATTATTATTCATTACTCATAAATTATATCAAATTTATGATATATGAATTAATTAATATCCTAATATTAATTTTTGGCATTTTTAGATTTTTTTTTTCGGAGATGCATCTCCGAATTAATCAAAATCTCAATTTTTGGGATTTTTTTGGAAATCCACTTCCGAGAAAAAATTTAGAAAAAAAATATTTCGGAAATGTATTTCCGAAGCAGGGGTAAAGTGGGGTTTTCGCTGGGGTGACCCCCATAGGGAGGTGGGTAAAGAAAAAACTGTAAAATTTTGCAGTTGCATAATAAGAATATTAAATTTCTAAAAAAGTAAAATATATTTGTTATTTTTATTATTAAAAACTTGAGTGAAGGAATATACTTACCAAACTTGCTTGGGTTGATAATCACATTATTAACCACATCATATGCATCTCCAAATCGGTAGCTTGAGTTTGGAAGTTGCTTTCCCAAATCATTTACAACTTTGCTTGAAGCTTTGTTAAAATTAAGAGCTAGCTTGTTTGTTTTTTCTTGACAATTCCCAGATGTACTAAGCACTCTTTGAAGTGGAATGCAGCCCATTGGGCCAAGCCCAAACACCATCAGTTCCCTTGCTCCTAGGCCATACAATACCTAATTATTACAAAATCAAAAATTGTAAAAGACTTTTAACCCCTCAAATCAAAGGATTTGTATGCAAATTGATTTGACTCCGAAACTGTTTTAAAACTGTAGTATTATTTAAGTCAACCTTACAAATCTGACTTATACCATAAGGATTTATCTATGTCTATAAATATATGTTTAGAGTATATATTTTCTGATGCGAGACTCTACTGTATGTATTTTAATGTGTAATATAAAGTGATGTTGGAATTCGAATAGCTTGATCTTATTATATGATTGTGTAATTTTTTTTCTCTAATTGCAAGAATCCAAAGTCACAAATGAAATGATTGAATTGAAGTAGTTAAATATGAACCTTAAGTTGTTCTTGTAGTGTTCCCACTAAGTAGTCCATGAAGGTTTCATCATTGTAAGTCCATGAATCACTATAAAGAGGCATCAAGTAATTATTGATGAAGTCATTGCTACCTAAAGCAACAACATAACGTGCTTCCTGAAAAAACTTCTCTGCCTCCACTTTTCCAATTTTACTTCTAATTAGTTCTTGTGTCCCCTGAAACAGCTCTATCTGTTTGTTGAGAGAAAATCTTTGAATCTGCAAGAGGGATGATTTTAGTGACTTTCTATGGTTACTATAAATCTAAAGAATTAATTAAAAATATTACAATCTTACAAAGAAACTTCCAGTTTCATTCAATATGCCACCACCTCCAGAAGCATAGTTCACTCCATTTTCTAATATAACATCTTCAGTTAATGATGGGTCCAGAAACGCTGGAGGCCTTGGAAGCCCCATGCTGTCACCTAAACAAGTAAATAATATTAGTTTTGATGATAGTCTACATAACATAACATGTCTGTTGTGTGATACACATTAGTGTCTGACATGTATCAGTATCTAATATTGATATGATGGTGATGTTCTGATGTCTGATACATATCAGTGTCTAATATGTATCAGTATCTGATATGTGATACTGATATGATACGGACTTATGTCATGTCAAGGATCCGAGATGTACCTATAATATCGGCAACGGTACGACCATTAGAGAATCTACCATTAGGAAGACCATTTCCCATATCAATACCATACCAAGGCAAACTTGCCTGAGCAAGACTTTTGGAAAGGTAGATGTTGTTTCCAACATCTGATAAAGAATCTCCAAAAATGAACTGCACCATTTTGCAATCACATCTTTCAATACCAATTCCCAAAATACTAACAGCTATAATAACAATTGCAAAATCAAATTTCATGTTTGTTTGTATCATCTGTTCAAAATATTTTCTCAAGTTTCTAGCTACCTCAAACTTAAAGGGTATATAGAGAGAAAATATTTGTAATGTGCAATAGAGTGAGAGAGAAGAAAAGTAGATTGTTTGATAAACCAACTATTACTGATTCAAACCTACTGCAACTACCCACTACGTATATTCTGTTGTGAACTATACTGCTCAAGTCATTATTTTTATTTATTTATTTATAAAAAAAAGACCAAACTTTATGGATTTAAGAAAATGAAGAACCCAAACCTATATTTAAAATTAGTAAAATTGGGGTTATCTTTAAGTCAAATTTTGGTCACGTTGCAACTATAAAACTATTGGTGTTGAACATTGTAAAGTTTTACAAGGAATCTACTTAAGCATTGTACACGAGCAAATTGTTGAAAAATATTGGTCGAATTTTCAACAAACATGTTGAATACTTTTTGAGTGAATTGTTACCGTGAGTTCACCTAATTTACTTTTGAGTTGAGCATTCTTAATGTGTACTTGATTCTAGGTTAGTTTTATATTTGCTTCAATTCTTCTGGATTTAAATAGACTAATCAGCTAGAAATTATCTTGATTTTTCTGATGTTATCATCAGAGGCGGATCCATATATTAGATACTGGTGTGGCTAAACGATAAAAGAAATTATGAATTAAATTATATTAAAATTAAGAAATAATATTATTTAAAGTAATGAATTTATAATGAAAATCGTCTATCAAATATGAAGGATTAGCAAATATAGAAGTGAGAGATAAATTTGAGAGGTGGTGACTGTGTTTTAAAAATAGACAAAACCAGCCAGACGAACTGAGAATTAGAAGAGTTGTCAGTCTGATTTGATTTGATTGTTGGATTGAATAAGCTATTAAATTAGTGAGAGTCGATCAAAATCAAACATAACTGGTAAATACCGACGAACCAACGATTTTAGAAAACCAACACATTAAATGTTTTTTTCTCAGACAAAACGACATCGTTTTGATAATTTTTATTAAAAATTAAAATCAAAATATAAGTAGACTTTCTTCAAAACTAATATGGAACAACTTTCCCTCTTTGAAATTAAATTTATTAGACACACCGTTATTTTGTTATTTGATTTATAATACAATTAGGCTATGTTCAAAATTTATTTTGATTTGTATTTTATACTATTTTGTTGTATGTGATGATTATGTTTAAAGTTTGAATTTAAAGGAATAAACTTGTAAAATTTTGAAATTTTACAATTTGGTAGATGCAATGATTTTTTAGAGATCGAGCCAGTTGGCTCGACTGTTTTAATAACTATATAGTTTTATTAGGGAGACCGATTTATTCAATTAAGTTATCCGATTTATTCAACAGAATTATTCAATTTAATATGAGTTAGTCATATAGTTTGACCAATGATCTAGTAATTTGACCAATAAATTACTATCTCTCATTGATTTGATGACCGGACTCATATTTAAAATACTAGTAGAAGAAAGAATTAAGACATTAATGTGTGTCTATATATATATATATATATATATATATATATATATATATATATATATATATATATATATATATATATATATATATATATATATATATATATATATATATATATATATATATATATATATATATATATATATATATATATATATATATATAAGAAAAAATGAACAAATTTGGTGTGGCTAAAGCCACACTTAGCCTCAATGTAGGTCTGTCTATGTTTATCGTAGTGAATTGTTGGTTTATGAACTTGTTACTACGTTGGCGGTTGACTTTATTAGCCATTTTCTAAGATCCGAGTTTTTTGCTCGTCAAATCACACTCCTTTTCTTTTAACTCATTTTGTTCCCTACATGGATTTGTTAGATTGTGCAAGTAATGCGAGATAGATTTCTCTAGATTGTAACACTCGGAATATGATACATCTAGAATTACCATATTAAAAATGTTATGCATTGGTATTGATACATACAACATCGACTAAGTGACATAAATACATGAAAAGCACAAAGTCCACAACATAATGCATACATATATAAGATGTCTGATACAACACTAAGAACAAAATACACAACAGAAATCCACATAAGCGACAAGGTCTTCAATGCACCTCAAGCCACCTAGTCTTTTTCCTTGCTTGAGACCTGCTCATCTGAAAAAGATATCAACAACATGGGGTCAGTTATTGCTATCTAAGTGAAGTCATATTAAATCATGAGTCCGCTTAGTCAAAGTTTTTATTATTATTATAATTTCACTAGTATTACCTTCGCGTATCAGATAAATAAAATAAAAGGTAACAAAACTTATCCAGCTTCATACGATATATGAATGTCAACACATTTGATCCCCCTGAGATTAACAATCTCCCCCTGAAATAAATACTAGAAGAATTTATAAATAAAAGACTTCCCTGAGTATTTTCCATTTCAGTCAAGACATTCACATTTGCCTAGAACTTCAGAACATTCAGAGCTTCTGCTTCTTGCTTCCATTGGACAGCTTCAGAGCTTTGAATTTCTTCTTGAATCATATCATGCTTGATTGTATCAGAACATTCTTGAATGTATTAGAGCATCATCAGAGCATCTTTAACATCCTAAAATCTTTCAGAACAAACTAGACAACAAAAGTCAGAGCATGAATGAATCAGAACATTCTTTTAAGAATGAACATATATCAGAGCAATGCTAAACAAATATCAAAGCAAACTCTGGTTAGTTCTTAAACAGAATGTGTATCAGAACATATGAGAGATAAGAATGTGTTAGAGCATATTCTGCCACGAGAATATCAGAACATTCTTCCTTCTTGCTTCTGATCTTGAAGCTTCCCAGCATTAAGCTTGCTTCAAATTCCAAGAACATGCTTCTTTCTGATTTAGCATATTCTTCATGTGTTTGCTTCTCATGCCAATCACATGTTCTTCATGTATTTTCTTCTTATGCCAATCCTGCAAAGATATTCTCAAAGACATAGAACTTGCAAATAGCGTTAGAAATGTTGAGACTTAATCCCAGCAACTGATAATATAAATCAAATCAATTATCATATTTCTCCCCCTTTTTGTCATAACATCAAAAAGCATTAAAAGATTCAGATGAAAAACAAATAATATGAGAGAAGAGAATAATATTTCATTGATTAACAAAATATCAGAAGATACAAGCAGATGCAAAGAAAAACAGATGCAAGAACAAAGAAAACATCTAAGACCAAAAGACTACAACTAGCCTAGCTTAGAAACTAGTTTCGCCAGAAGGTTTTGAATCTCAGAAGTGCTTGCAGACTGCTTCTCCATGAAGGTTCTGAACTTCTGATGAGTTTCCTCATGCTTATCTAGACGAGAAGCAATATTAGCTTAATTCTATTTAAGAGCCTTGACAACGTTCACCAGAACAGAAGGTTCAGCAGAAGAAGCTTCACAGCTATCGTCCAAAGGAATAACATTCTCAACAGCAGTATCTAACATGAGAACATCTTCTTGATTTTCCTATACAGGAATTTTTTCAGAAGGATGATTCTCAGCATCTTGATTCTCAACATCAGCTTCTGACACAGAAGCATCTTCAGCATAATCTGGAGCAGGGATATCAGAATCTTCATTCTCAAGAGCCTGAAGAATCTCAGCCAGATTCTTTGGAGGTATGGGAGCAGCAACTTCTGAAGGGTATTCAACTTCTGGATATACCATATTTGGTGCTTTCTTTGAGGGATTCTCCCTTAGCCAGGTTAATAACGACTGAAAATCTCCAGTCAGAACAGAATATGAGGGCTTCCACGCGACCATTGTTAGGCATGGTTCATCTTCCAACTCATCTACAAATTTCTTCTCCTCAAGAGATCTCCAATTTCTGATAGGATGGTGGTACTTACCATCATCAACTCCAAGAAACAACCAGGAGAACCAGATACTTCAGCCAAGCATCGCTTCTGGATGTTCATAGCATCAAACTGAAAATCCTTTCTGAAGATATTCCATAAGCCTCGAATAGCAACATGATCCAACTTGGAGTCATGAGTAGCTCTCAAAGTTTCAATCCTTTTTTTGAACTTAAGATTGAACAGATCAAAGCAAATATCAATGGAGGGTTCATGAGGATTAAAGGTGAAACGATAGTCGGGGTACAGAAGGCAATAGGGATTGGATTTTCTTGATGGTAAAGAATGGGTTAAAGAAGGTGGAGATTCTGTGGTGAAGATAGATGAAGATGAAATGTCAGAAGGTGTTGGGGCAATGGCATTTAGTGGTTGAGGGTTCAGAATTTGTGTAGAAGGAGGTGGTTAGAAACTGTTTGGAATGGTGAAAGAGTTATGGGGTTCAGAAGAAGGAGGCTTTTTCTGAGAGGAACAAGCAGCAATATTTGCACGAAAAGCTTTCTTGACGCGCTTCTCACGGTATTCATCAGATTGTACTTTGAGAGGATCATAGGGAAGCTTATGCTTCTTAGATGGCTTAGGTCTTGCTTCTGAAACTTTTCTCTTCAGTTTCTTTTCCTTCTTCTTCTTATCTTTACTTCTCAACTCATCCAGAGAAGGAAGGTTTCTTCCTCGAATCCACGCAGGATCAACAGAAGATTGAGCTTTGACACAAGACTTCAAGTAACGCTTGACAGACTTTTCTAACTCTTCTTTAAACATGTGAGAGAAACTCACAACAGGAGTCCTTCTGGTTAGAATATTTGGAAATATTCTTGGAGCAGAAGTTACCTTTTCAATCAGCTGCATTCTTTGCAAGTTAAAAGCATTTAGAATATGTCCTTGAATGACAGTCAAGAACTTGGGTGTACCAACAGCTTTCAGAAGATCCAACAAATCACATTCTATCAGAATGTCTGATATCATTCTGGCGAGAGGAATGGAGTTCTTCTTGAAATTTGGATTCTTCTTGCGTTCTTCATCCCTTGACTCTTCAATATTTGTCTTCAAATGTTGAAAGAGTATGCTAGAGAGATTAACTTGAATACCTTTTCCAATGCAGAAGAGAACATACTTCTGATCCTGATTTATATAGGTAGCAGCAAGAGATGGCTTTCTGTGGTAGACGTTCCCAGAATAATCTCAGCCCAAACTCTATAAGAAGGCTTCAAAGAGGTAGTGAGATGAGATGCAGAACTGAAGGAAAGCAATTCTCTATCAACTTCTTGCCAATTAACTCTTCTAGGAAGAGCACCTGAGACA
Source organism: Vicia villosa (assembly GCF_029867415.1). Classification (NCBI taxonomy): domain Eukaryota; kingdom Viridiplantae; phylum Streptophyta; class Magnoliopsida; order Fabales; family Fabaceae; genus Vicia; species Vicia villosa. Next base: position 167,334,879 of record NC_081182.1, read on the forward strand.
CCTTTTGTAACATCAATACCATACAGCTTGCTGATCATCTTCTCAGTTACCACAACTTCATGCCCTAACACGAAGGAGATGATAGCAGTTGGAGTAACTGTTACATGAACCCAGAAATCCTTAACCAAAAGAGGATAAACTGGTCCAATCAGTCTTTCGAAATAGTTTGACCAACCTTGAACCATCATTGCAGCCTTTGTTTTGAAATCATGTTCCCACAGATTTTCAAAATCCACCATTGTTTCGCAGAGAACTTCCAGTTCAGTTGAAGGAATAGAACAAGTCTTCAATGGAGCGTAGCCATATTTGTGTTGAACAAGACGAGAAGAAGACATTTTTCTTTGAGTACTTGAAGATGAAAGCATGAAGTTACTCTGAGATTCGGATTAGAACTAGGGTATGTGCAAAAACGAAAGAGAGAGAGAGAGAGAGAGAGAGAGAGAGAGAGATGAATGAAAGATACGATGAATGAAGAGAGAGAAAGTAAAGAGATGGAATGTTATGGAGATGTGTTTATATAGAGACGGATTTGAAATGAAATGCAATATACGTTTGAATGAACATGATTACAGAAAAACATGGAATCAATTGCATTTAATGAAAAATGACGTTAGGAGAGATAACGTAATATTTGAAATGATTTGCACAGCTACCTAGGGCGGCGTCTCATTAACTGCACGCATGCTTGTCCAATTAGAGTGAACACGTGTTCATCTTTTGGAAAACTGGTGACCGCTGTTTTGCTTTAAAAGAGATTCTGAATTAACTTAGATAATGAAACGTTAGTAATAACAGAATCAGAACTTCTAATTGATCAATATGAGAACTTCTTATAAGAAGATAAAACAAAAACATTTCAGAACTTATCCATACGTCAGAACTTCTCATCTTCTCATTCTGGGCATAAATCCATACTGATATTCTTCAGAATGAACTTAAACCTATCTTCAGCAAGGGATTTTGTAAAGATATCATCCCATTGATGGTCTGTATCCACAAAGTTTAAAGAAAGAACACCCTTCTGAACATAGTCCCTAATGAAATGATGTTTAATCTCAATATGTTTAGCTTTGGAATGTAAGATTGGATTCTTAGATAAACATATAGCAGAAGTATTATCACAGAAGATAGGAATGTTACTCTAAAATATCTGATAATCTTCTAGCTGACACTTCATCCAGAGCATCTGTGTGCTACACCCAGCAGCAGCAACATATTCTGCTTCTGTTGTTGAGAGGGCAATGGTAGCTTGCTTCTTGCTGTACCAGGAGATCAGGTGACTTCCAAGAAATTGACAACTTCCAGAAGTACTTTTCCTTTCAACTCTATCTCCAGCGTAGTCAGCATCACAATATCCTACTAAGTTGTATTCTTCAGATCTTCTGTAGAGTAAACCAACATTAGTAGTACCTTTCAGATACCTCAGAATTCTCTTAACAGCTGTTAAGTGAGATTCTCTAGGATCTGATTGGAATCTTGCACACAAACAAACACTGAATGGAATGTCAGGTCTAGAAGCAGTAAGATATTGAAGAGATCCAATCATACCTTTGTAGAGCTTCTGATCTACCTTCTTACTTACCTCATAACCTAGGATACACGTAGGATGCATAGGAGTTTTGGCTTCTTTGCTTTCAGAAAGTTTAAACTTCTTCAGAAGTTCTTTCACATACTTCGTTTGATGAACATATGTTCCATCAGAAGTTTGATTGATTTGAATCCCAAGAAAATACTTGAGTTCTCCCATCATGCTCATCTCGAACTCAGCCTGCATAGACTTAGCAAACTCCTTCCCAAGTGTAGCATTAGAGGTTCCTAAGATAATATCATTAACATAAATTTGACAAATTAAAATATCTTTCTTAAAGGTTTTACAGAAGAGAGTCGTATCCACTTGTCCTCTAGTGAAACCATTGTTCAGAAGGATAGAACTTAATCTTTCATACCAAGCTCTAGGAGCTTGCTTCAATCCATACAATGATTTCATTAATTTGAAAACATGTTCTAAAGACTTGGAGTCTTCAAAACCAGGAGTTTGGTGGACATAGACTTCCTCATCTATATAACCATTTAAGAAGGCACTCTTAACATCCATCTGATATAGAGTGATGTTATGTTGAGAGGCAAAAGAAATTAATAAGCGAATAGATTCTAACCTGGCCACTGGTGCAAAGGTTTCTGTATAGTCAATCCCTTCTAGCTGACTATAGCCCTGAGCAACCAGTTTGGCTTTGTTTCTTACAACTTCTCCTTTTTCGCTTAGTTTGTTTCTGAAGACCCACTTCGTACCAATGATGTTAAATCCTTTTGGTCTAGGAACCGGATCCCAAACACCATTCCTTGTAAACTGATTTAGTTCTTCTTGCATGGCAATTATCCAGTCTGCATCTTCTAGAGCTTGATCAACAGAAGTTGGCTCGATCAAAGAAACAAGACCTAATTGACCTTCTGCATTGTTTTTAAGGAATGATCTGGTTCTGATAGGATCTTCTTTCTTTCCAAGAATGACATCTTCTGAGTGAGCAGAGGTGAGTCTAGAAGATCTTCTGATAGTTGGCTCTTCAGAAATTCTGAGATTCTCTAAAGAAGCAGCAACTTAATCTTATGATCCTTTGCTTCTGGGTTCTCCAGCTTCTAAAATTGAGACTTCAATATCTGCAAAATTCTCAAACTGCTTTGGCTTTTCAAGACCAAGCTTATCATCAAATCTGATAATGATTGATTCTTCAATAATCAATGTTTCAGTATTGTATACTCTGTAGCCTTTTGAGCGTTCAGAATATCCAAGAAGGAAACACTTATGTGCCTTAGAATCAAACTTACTCAGATGATCCTTAGAGTTCAGAATATAACAAATACATCCAAAAGGATGAAAATATGAAATGTTGGGCTTTCTGTTCTTCCACAATTCATAAGGAGTCTTACTAAGAATAGGTCTTATAGAGATTCTATTCTGAATATAACATGCAGTATTTATTGCTTCTGCCCAGAAATGCTTAGCCATATTGGTTTCGTTGATCATAGTTCTGGCCATTTCTTGTAGAGTCATATTCTTTCGCTCTACAACTCCATTTTGCTGTGGAGTTCTAGGGCAAGAGAAATCATGGGCAATACCATTTTCTTTGAAATAAATCTCAAAGAATGTGTTCTCAAATTCGCCACCATGATCACTTCTGACCTTTATGATTTTACACTCTTTCTCAGATTGAATCTGAGTGCAGAAGTCAAAGAACACTGAATGAGAATCATCCTTGTGTTTCAAGAACTTTACCCATGTCCAGCGACTATAATCATCTACGATGACTAATCCATATTTCTTCCCTTTGACAGATGCTGTTTTGACTGGGCCAAACAGATCAATATGCAGAAGTTCTAGCGGCCTAGAGGAAGAACATTCTTAGATTTGAATGCAGGTTTGGAGAACTTCCCCTTATGACATGCTTCGCAAAGAGCATCTGATTTATATTTCAGATTTGGGAGCCCTCTGACCAGATTTAGTTTGTTAATCTGAGAAATCTTTCTCAAACTAGCATGGCCTAATCTTCTGCGCAAGAACCATTGCTCTTCACTAACAGACATAAGGCAAGTCACCTTCTGATTCTTAAGATCAGAAAGATCAATCTTATAAATGTTGTTCTTTCTCTTGCCTGTAAATAGGATTGAGCCATCCTTCTGACTTACAGCCTTACAAGACTTTTGATCAAAGATTATGTCATAACCATTGTCACTTAATTGACTTATGGACAAAATGTTATGAGCTAATCCATCTACAAGAAGTACATTAGTTATGGAAGGAGAGTTACCAATACTCATGGTTCCTGAGCCAATTATCTTGCCCTTCTGATCTCCTCCAAACATGACTTCTCCAGCGGACTTAAGCATCAGGTCTTGGAACATAGACCTTTGTTCCGTCATGTGCCGGGAGCACCCAAAGTCTAGGTACCATGACATGTTGTGCTTTATCTTCTTTGCAGCCAAGGATATCTGCAACAGAAATTATCTTCTCCTTAGGTACCCACAATTTCTTGGGTCGTTTCTTGTTAGATTTTCTCAAGTTCTGATTGAACTTGGGTTTAGCATGATAAACAATAGGAGGAACAGCATGATAATTCTTAGGTTGAGCAACATGATATTTTCTAGGTTGTGTCACATGCTTCTTAGTGTGTGCAACATGAAAACTCTGAGCATGTGAGGTGAGCCTAATATCATGTGAGTGGCCATACTTGAACAGATCATACAATGGCTTGTATGTGATTTTCATATCATCTACAGGTTTAAGTTTGTATGGGGTTTCACCCTCATAGCCATTGCCAACTTTCTTGTTTCCAAAAACAACATATATCATAGAAGCAAGATGACTTCTACCAATACTTCTAGATAAGAATTTCCTGAAACTCAAGTCATATTCTTTAAGAATATTGTTCAGGCTTGGAATAGAACTTTCTAAACCAGAAGATGACTCGGAATCTTTGGATAATTTTAAAACTTTTTCTCTAAGTTCAGAATTTTCTAATTCAAGCTTCTTAGTTTCAGATACAAAGAGCTTTCTCAGCTTCTTGTACTTGATACTAAGCTTAGCCTTGATTTCAAGAAATTTCTGCTAAACTAGAAGCTAGCTCATCTCTAGAAAGTTCAGAAAATACCTCTTCAGAATCTGATTCTGATTCTGATGTAGATTCTGATCCATCATCAACTGTGGCCATCAACACAATGTTTTCCTGCTCGCCTTCAGAGTCTGATTCTGATTCTGATGAATCTGAGTCATCCCAAGTTGCCATAAGACCCTTCTTCTTATGAAACTTCTTCTTAGGCTTCTCCTTCTAAAGCTTTAGACACTCACTCTTGTTGTGACCTGGCTCATTGCACTCGAAGAAAGTGACCTTCTTCTTGTCAGTTCTTCTGCTACCAGAAGATTCTCCTCTTTCAGGCTTCTTAGAACTTCTGAAGTTCTTGAACTTCCTTTGTTTTCTCTTCCAGAGTTGGTTTACCCTTCTGGAGATCATGGACAGTTCATCTTCTTCTTCTTCTTCTTCTTCTTCTTCTTCTTATTCTTCAGAATCTTCTTCTTCTGCCTGAAATGCGTTAGTACATTTATTATAATTAGATTTTAACACAATAGACTTACCTTTCTTCTGAGGTTCATTAGCATATAGCTCAATTTCATGACTCCTCAGAGCATTGATCAGTTCTTCAAGAGAGACGTCATTCAGATTCTTGGCAATTTTGAAAGCAGTCACCATTGGACCCCATCTTCTTGGCAAGCTTCTGATGATCTTCTTGACATGATCTGCCTTTGTGCATCCCTTGTCAAGAACTCTTAGTCCAGCAGTTAGAGTTTGAAATCTTGAGAACATTGTTTCAATGTTTTCATCATCCTCCATCTTGAAGGCTTCATATTTCTGGATTAAAGCAAGAGCTTTGGTCTCTTTGACTTGGGCATTTCCTTCATGAGTCATTTTCAATGATTCATATATATCATGGGCAGTTTCCCTATTAGATATCTTCTCATATTCAAAATGAGAGATAGCATTCAGCAAAACAGTCCTAGACTTGTGATGATTTCTGAATTGCTTCCTTTGATCATCACTCATTTCTTGTCTTGTCAGCTTTACTCCATTAGCTTTCACTAGATATTTGTAACCATCCACTAGAAGATCCCATCAGTCACCATCTAATCCAAGAAAGTAACTTTCGAGTCTATCTTTCCAATATTCAAAGTTTTCACCATCGAATACTGGTGGTCTTGTGTAGCCATTGTTTCCATTTCCATTGTTTTGCTCAGCAGAGCGAGATTTAGATGTAGGTGTTGGAGTATCAACCATCTTGACTTAGCATTTTTCTCTTCCTGAATCTTTTCTAAACACGGTTAAGTGCTTGCACCTTAGAACCGACGCTCTGATGCCAATTGAAGGATAGAAAAACACTTAGAAAGGGGGGGTTTGAATAAGTGTAACTTTAAAACTCTTAAGATAAAAACAATTTGCACAATGATTTTTATCCTGGTTCGTTGTTAATGAAACTACTCCAGTCCACCCCCTTAGAGTGATTTACCTCACCTGAGGATTTAATCCACTAATCAACCTTGATTACAATGGTTTTCCACTTAGATACCCTCTAAGTCTTCTAGAGTATTCTGATCACAACTTGATCACTCTAGGAACTCAATGCTTAGATACCCTCTAAGACTTCTAGAGAATCCGATCACAACTTGATCTTCTCTAGTTCCTTTACAAATGAATGTAAACAAATTCTTACAAGAGTTTTACAATGCTTCTTAATAAGCTATAATCACAACTGGGATATTTCTCTTAAATTCTAAGCTTAATCTCACTAAGATATTACAAAAGTAATGTGAGGTTGAAGATGAAGTTTGATAGCTTTTCAATTTGACAGAGTTTCTGTATTTTGCGTGAAAAGTGTTGTATTCAGCTTCTCATCAGAACTTCTATTTATAGGCGTTATGAGAAGATGACCGTTGTGAGCATTTAATGTGTTGCGTGTTCCGTACAGGCTTGCATTTAATGTTTCACTCTTTTGTCAACTACCTCGAGCCTTGCTTTTCCTGCTTTTACCGACTTTGCCTTTAATAGCTTCTAACGTTCCTTTTGTCAGTCAACGTAGCCTGTCATCTTGTACTTGCTTCTGATCTGATCTTTGTAGATACAACGTTTGAATATCAGAGTCATTCAGATTGGTGCAGAGCATCTTCTTGTCTTCTGACCTTGAAGAGCTTCTAGCGTGATACCATAAGAACTTCAGTGCTTCTTCTTCTGAACTCGAGTTCTTTTGATGCTTCGTAGACCATGTTCTAATTCTGCTTGACCATCTTCTGATGTCTTGCGAGAGCATGTTCTGATGTTGCATACTTGAACCTTCTGAGTCAGTGCTTCTTGCGCTGAACTTGTGCATACTCTTTATATATTTCTTGAAATGGAAAATGCATAGGATTAGAGTACCACATTGTCTTATACAAAATTCATATATAATGTTATCATCAAAACTAAGAATATTGATTAGAACAATTCTTGTTCTAACAGCCATTAATGGTATGATTCTCAAAATGGCCACAACATCTGAACATACTATTTTTAGTATGCAAGAGGATCTCATCGGTATATTCAAAATGAAAGACTTTCTAGATTGCTTCCCTACAGAGTTTACCGGGAATCACAAGACTTGGTATAACTGTTACCATGTCTTGAATGATCAATTAATTGATTGACCTAAAATGTTAGAACATAGTTTGGTTCTAATCATATCTTAGTGTTTTGATGATAACAATTAAATAAATTTTGTATAAATAAATGTGGTACTCTAATTGTATGTTTCTCACTTTAGAAGATGTTCTAATACAAGTACCATCAGAACATGAACTTTGTGTAAAGGTGAACAAATGCTGAAAGGAAAAGCCGTTGAAGTTCTAATAAAGTAACTTCTAAATGCACCAACCGCTGTAGACAAATTCTGATAGAAGTTATGAAGAAAGTCACAATACAAAGTTCTGATACAAGATAGAATACCATTAAAAACATAATGATTAAAAGACAGTTGAAGCACTCATATGGAACAATTTCCAAGAATGATTGGAGAAACAAAAAGCACATGCAGTTCATTGAAGAAGCAAAAACAAAAGACAAACACGCACCAAAAACAAAAGAAACACACAACATTTAATGCTCTCTCCAAAATTAATACAACGGACAAATTCTTGAAACTATATATATAGAAGAATCTTTGAAAAAGAAAAAGTGTGATTCACTTACGAAGAAGCTCACTCACGAAAAAGAACACTTACGTGAACTCTTATGCTGAAGAAAAATATTTTCATTTTAATATACTGATTTCATACTCCTTGTACTAAAAACTTAGTGAAAAAATCACAGTTGTGATTAAAGCTTATTAGAAGCAATCTGAAACACTATTGTTAACTTGTGATTGTTCCTTGAGAGACCAGTTGGGTCAAATTTCTCAAGAGGGCTAGGACTAGTTAGTCTTAGAGGTGTTGGTCACTGGAAGTTGGCTTGTGCATGGTACTGTTAGTCACGACAGTTGGTTGTGCATTTGTAATCAGTTTTGAATATAGTGGATTAAGTCGTCGATTGAGAGAGGTGAAATCACCTTGGCGAGTGGACTGGAGTAGTTTGAGTTGCAAACGAACCATGATAAAAATAAATGTGTTTTGTCTATTGTTGTTAAAAAAGAAAAATAAAAACTTATTCAACCCCCCTTTTAAGTGTTTTCCAAACCTTCAATTGGCATCAGAGCACTTGGTTCTGGGTGCAAACACTTAACCCTGTCAGAAAAAGATCCCGAAGGAAAACACTATGGCAACTGATCAAAGCAACAACAACTACACAAAACCTTCAGTCTTTGATGGAGAAGATTTTGAACACTGGAAAGATAGACTAGAGAGTTTCTTTCTAGGTCAAGATGCTGACTTATGGGATGTGGTCTTAGATGGCTACATGCATCTAGTAGATGAAGAAGGAAACAAGATTGATAGACACATCATGACCAAACAATGGAAGGCAAATTTAAAAAATCACCAAAAAGCAAGAAATATCCTTCTAAAAGTTATCTCAAAAAGGGAGTATGAAAAAATCACCAATAGAGATATTGCACATGATATGTTTGAGTCTCTCAAAATGACTCATGAAGGCAATGCTCAAGTAAAAGAGACAAAAGTTTTGGCTCTCATCCAGAAGTACGAAGCTTTCAAAATGGAAGAAAATGAGTCCATTAAAACGATGTTCTCAAGATTTCAAACTCTAACTGCTGGCCTAAGAGTTCTAAACAAAGGATACACCAAAGCAGACCATGTCAAGAAGATCATCAGAAGTTTACCTAGAAGATGGGCACCAATGGTTACTACACTCAAAGTTTCAAAAGATTTAAACAATGTATCATTAGAAGAACTCATTAGTGCACTAAGAAGTCATGAGATAGAACTTAATGAATATGAGCCCCAAAAGATAGGTAAGTCTGTAGCTCTTAAATCTACTAAAAATTATGAAACTAACGCTTTTCAGGCAAAAGAAGAAAGCTCTGAGGACTCTACTTCAGAAGAAAAATATGAGTTATCGCTTCTCTTAAGAAGGATCAACCGGATGTGGAAGCATAGACAAAAGAAGTTCAAAAACTACAAAAGATCAGAAGATAAAGCAGAATCCTCTAGACGTAAGAAGTCAAGAAAATAAGTGTCGTCTGCTATGAATGTACAGAACCAGGACACTATAGAAATGATTGTCCTAAGCTGCTAAAAGAAAGGTCAAAGAAAAAGTTTGAAAAGAAGAAAGGTTTAATGGCCACATGGGATGATTCAGATTCTTCTGAAGATGAATCCAGCTTAGAAGATGAACATGCCAATTTAGCTTTTATGGCTACCACAACAAATGATTCTGACACTAAATCAGAATCTGAAGAGTTATTCTCTGAACTTACTAGAGATGAACTTGTAGAAATTTTATCAGAACTTCTTGAAAATTACAGTCAACTCAAAGTCAAATACAAGAAACTCGAGAAGAGTCTCGTATCTGAACTCTGATATTAAAGAAAATTATGACAAACTCAAAGAGGAATTTCATAAAGTGCAAAAAGTTTCTAATTCAGATACTGCTTTTAGTTTAAAAAATATTCTTAAGGAATATGACTCTAGCTTTCAAATATTTCTTGCTAAGAGCATAGATAGAAGCAAAATGGCTTCAATGATCTATGGTGTGAGTGGAAACAACAGAAGAGAAGTTGGATATGAAACTCCCAAAGGGAAAGAAACATACCAACCTAAACTTGTTGATAAAATGGATATCACATATAAACCACTGCACAAACAATTTAGCTTTGGTCACACACATGATATCAAATATACATCTTACTCTAAAAAATTCATTCTAAACCAAAGTTCAAACAGAACTTTAAAAACTCCAACCAAAGAGGACCCAAAAAGATGTGGGTACTTAAGGAGAAAATAATATATGTTGTAGATGTCCTTCACAGCAAAGTTGAAACACCATTCTTGGTACCTGGACTCTAGATGCTCGCGACACATGACGGGAAGAAAGTCTATGTTCCAAAACCTGGAGCTTAAATCTGGTGGAGACGTTAGATTTGGAGGAAATCAAAAAGGAAAGATTATTGGTTCTGGAACCATTGGTAACGGTAACTCTCCCTCCATAACTAATGTTTTATTAGTTGAAGGATTAACACATAACTTGTTTTCCATAAGTTAATTAAGTGACAACGGTTATGACATAATCTTTAAGTCAAAAAGTTGTAAAGCTGTAAGTCAAAAAGATGGATCAATCCTATTTACTAGCAAGATAAAGAACAACATTTATAAAATTGATCTTTCTAATCTTAAATCCCAGAAAGTAACTTGTCTTCTGTCTGTTAATGATGAGCAATGGGTCTGACACAGAAGATTGAGACATGTTAGCATGAGGAAAATATCTAAGTTTAACAAACTCAATTTAGTTAGAGGACTTCCCAATCTGAAGTACAACTCAAAAGCTCTGTGCGAAGCATGTCAGAAGGGAAAGTTTTCAAAACCCTCTTTTAAATCAAAGAATGTTGTCTCTTCCTCTAAACCATTAGAATTTCTGCATATTGATTTATTTGGACCAGTGAAAACTACATCAATCAGAGGCAAGAAGTATGGATTGGTAATTGTTCATGACTATAGCAGATGAACATGGGTTAAGTTTCTAAAACACAAGGAAGAGTCACATTTTGTGTTTGTTGACTTCTGTAACCAAGTTCAAAATGAAAAACAGTTTAGAATCATAAATGTTAGAAGTGATCATGGTGGAGAATTTGAGAACAATCTCTTTGAAAAGTTCTTTAAAGAAAATGATATTTCTCATGATGTCTCTTGTCCTAGAAATCCTCAACAAAATGGAGTTGTTGAACGAAAGAATAGGACGTTGCGAGAAATGGCAAGAACCATGATTAACGAAACCAATATGGCTAAACATTTCTGGGCAGAAGCAGTGAACACAACGTGTTATATTCAAAATAGAATCTCTATAAGACCTATTCTTGAAAAGACTCCTTATGAATTGTGGAAAAACAGAAAACCCAACATTTCATATTTTCATCCTTTTGGATGTACTTGTTATATATTGAATACTAAAGAACATCTGAGCAAGTTTGATTCTAAGGCACAAAAGTGCTTTTTGCTTGGATACTCTGAATGTTCAAAAGGTTATAGAGTATACAATATAGAAACTTTGATTGTTGAAGAATCAATAAATGTTATATTTGATGATAAGCTTGGCCATCAAAAGCCAAAGCAAGTTGAAAATTTTGCAGACATCGAAATTTAACTTACAAACACTAAAGATTCAGAAGCAAAAGACAATTCAGAAGATCCTCAAATTACAACATCTATGGAGAACCTGAGAAACTCTGGGAACATTCGCACAAAAGATCTTCTAGACTCAACTCAGCTCATCCAGAAGATGTTATTCTAGGAAAGAAAGAAGACCCCATAAGAACTAGATCATTTCTAAGAAACAACAAAGAATAACTAGTTGGATTAGTATCTATGGTGGAACAACCTTCTATAGATGAAGCTCTTCGAGATACTGATTGGATTATTGCTATGCAAGAAGAACTGAATCAGTTTACCAGAAATGATGTATGGTATCTAGTTCTAAGACTTGATCGATTCAATATCATTGAAACTATATGGGTATTCAGAAACAAATTGAATGAGCAAGGAGAATTTGTCAGAAACAAAGCAGGACTGGTTGCACAAGGATATAGTCAGCAAGAAGGTATTGACTATAATGAAACCTTTTCCCCAGTCGCCAGGTTAAAATCTATTAGATTGTTAATTGCCTTTGTTGCTCAATATGACATTACTTTATATCAAATGGATGTTAAGAGTGCATTTTTAAATGGCTACATAGACGAAGAAGTTTATGTTCATCAACCTTCTGGTTTCGAGGATTGTAAATATCCATAACATGTTTTTAAACTTAAGAATTATTTATATGGTCTGAAACAAGCTCCCAGGGCTTGGTATGAACGATTAAGTTCATTTCTTCTAGATAAAGATTTTACTAGAGGAAAAGTGGACACGACTTTATTTCGCAAGACATTTAAAAATGATATTTTAATTTTTCGAATATATGTAGATGACATTATATTTGGAACTTCTAATATCTCTCTTGGAAAAGAATTTGCTAATGTATGCAAGCAGAATTTGAAATGAGTATGATGGGAGAACTTAAATTCTTTCTGGGAATTCAAATTAATCAAACTTCTGAAGGAACTTTCATACATCAAACTAAGTATGTCAATGAACTTCTGAAGAAAGTCCATCTATCAGAAAGCGAAGAAGCCAAAACTCCAATATGCATCCTACATCTATTATTGGAAAAGATGAGGTAAGTAAAAAGGTAGATCAGAAACTTTATAGAGGTATGATTGGACCTCTACTCTATTTAATTACAATTAGACTAGATATTCTGTTTAGTCTATGTTGATGTGCAAGATTCCAATCAGATCCAAGAGAATCTCACTTGACTATTGTCAAGCGAATTTTGAGGTATCTGAAAGGTACTACTAATGTTGGACTGTTTTAGATAAGATCCAAAGATTTCAACATAGTATGATATTGTGATGTTGATTTTGATGGAGACAGGGTGGAACGTAAAAGCACTTCTGGAAGCTGTCAGTTTTTGGGAAGGAATCTGATCTCCTGGTATAGCAAGAAGCAAGCTACAATTGCACTATCAACTACACAAGCTGAATATGTGGTTGCTGTTGTCATACCCCAAATTTGTCCTACCCTATTTATCTGGATTATATTCATGTGCATATTCCATTTAGGTCATAATCCAATACACTCATTCATATCAAGGACACTGCTTAAAAATTGACAAGAAAGGATCCCCTGTTTGAGATGGAAATCCTTGGTTATAAGGAGAAGATCTGAGGTCTAATTGTATATCACCATCTGCATTAAAACTCTCCTAGAATTAGGGTTTCATAATCCTCAAGATCAATTCATTGAGTGGAGGATACAAGTTACGAGTTCATTTGGTCTTCCCAAATCAGGGTTTTTGACCAAAATCAACGCAGTTGACTTTTTTGGTCAACAATTAATCAGGCGTTAATTTTGGAGCATGAGGTGGCATGAGATTCCATGTGGAGATATTCAATTAATTCCATTGGTCGGCGTATGATTTGAAGTCGAATCAGAGGTTGATTAATTAGAGAATTCATCAGGGGCTGAAAAAGTCGAACGGTTGACTTTTGGATATTTTGGTCAAAATCAAGTCAATTATTCGAATGTTGACTTTTGGTGAAAATTGGTCAAAGAAAAGTCAACAAAAAATAATAAAATCAAAGATTTGTCAAAAGTTGCCAAATTGGGAAAGTAGTTAAATTTGGAAGTGGCCATAAAAGGAAAGTCTCTATACCTAGAGAAAATGTTGAGTTTTTAGGAATGGTTGAGGTGCTGACTTCAAGCCCAGATTTCAGGGTGATTAAGACTCCATTTCAAGACAAGGTCAAAATCAAAAATATCCCATTCATGGCATACTACAACTTTGAAGTTGGAATTTTGTTCATTTGAGGCCTAGAATTGAAGATACAAGAGCTTGAAGTTTGAAGATTCTCATTTAACCAGGTCATAGTGCAGGGCCAAAATTCTGGGCACGCAAGGCATTTGATCAAGCATGTGGTGGGTCATTTTCAAAGATAATTATAGAGGTATACAAGTGTCTCCCTGAATCAATTCCAATGTAAACATGTTCTATTCCATGTCCTCACCTTCATGGCTCCACCACTATCATACTAAAGATAAAATCTCTCTCTAAAAGGCTGCAAGGACCTTGAGTTTATTTCTCAAGGATTAGAGTCAAGGTTAAAAGCATATCACAAACTTAATTCAGCTCATGGATCTTGAGTTTATTTCTCAAGAATCAACAAGTTGCATAGCCGATATCATCATCACTAAGGAGGAAAGCAACATAGTAGAGTTTTCTTATTCTGTTGATTCAAGATCCAACAAGTAAGCCTTGAATCTTCTCAGCATGTTAACAATGTGTATAAGGCATGTGCATCTGTTACAACAATATTTGATGCAATTTGCGTTCGTTTTTAGTCTTGAACTCGGTTTGCACGTAGGGGCGGATCCAGATATTAGATACTGGTGTGGCTAAACGATAAAAGAAATTATGAATTAAATTATATTAAAATTAAGAAATAATATTATTTAAAGTAATGAATTTATAATGAAAATCGTCTATCAAATATGAAGGATTAGCAAATATAGAAGTAAGAGATAAATTTGAGAGGTGGTGACGGTGTTTTAAAAATAGACAAGACCAGCCAGACGAACCGAGAATTAGAAGAGTTGTCAGTCTGATTTGATTTGATTTGATTGTTGGATTGAATAAGCTATTAAATTATTGAGAGTCGATCAAAATCAAACATAACTGGTAAATACCGACGAACCAACGATTTTAGAAAACCAACACATTAAATGTTTATTTCTCAGACAAAACGGCATCGTTTTGATAATTTTTATTAAAAAATTAAAATCAAAATATAAGTAGACTTTCTTCAAAACTAATATGGAAGAACTTTCCCTCTTTGAAATTAAATTTATTAGACACACCGTTATTTTGTTATTTGATTTATAATACAATTAGGCTATGTTCAAAATTTATTTTGATTTGTATCTTATACTATTTTGTTGTATGTGATGATTATGTTTAAAGTTTGAATTTAAAGGAATAAACTTGTAAAATTTTGAAATTTTACAATTTGGTAGATGCAATGATTTTTTAGAGATCGAGCCAGTTGGCTCGACTGTTTTAATAACTATATAATTTTGTTAGGGAGAACGATTTATTCAATTAAGTTATCCGATTTATTCAACAGAATTATTCAATTTAATATGAGTTAGTCATATAGTTTGACCAATGATCTAGTAATTTGACCAATAAACTACTATCTCTCATTGATTTGATGACCGGACTCATATTTAAAATACTAGTAGAAGAAAGAATTAAGACATTAATGTGTATATATATATATATATATATATATATATATATATATATATATATATATATATATATATATATATATATATATATATATATATATATATAAGAAAAAATGAACAAATTTGGTGTGGCTAATGCCACACTTAGCCTCAATGTAGGTCCGTCTATGTTTGTACGAAGTAATTGCTACTCGAATGTTTGAATTGCGTGTTGCATATTGTATGAGGAACGTTGTAATTCTTGAACTTGATTCGCTTAGAACGAAATGCTCGCTGCTTGAGATTGTTATGTGTGCGTTAAGATTCTATGTGGAATAAGGTGTGATCTGATGTAAAAATATTGCATTTCCATGAAAATCTTTTAAGTTAGGGTTTTATTGTGTGGCTTCGGTTTGGGATTTATAGGGAATATTAAAAAAAACCAATGGCGGATTTGGAATCAGGACGAAAAACCGAGTGAAGTGGTGGCGGACTTTTTGATTTTTGGATATTTTGGTGGATCTCCGCCACGAAGACGGTCGGAGAAGGCGATTGGAGCTCCGTCTCCGGCGTCTGCTTCTCTTTCCATTTTCTTTTCTGATCGGGACGCGTGGCGCGTTAGGATTGGTTGTTGTCATACCCCAAATTTGTCCTACCCTTAATTTCTAACTGGTTTAGGCTTCACATTTCATTTGCATACCTCCATTAGGGCCTTAACATGACTTCGCATACATTCATTAAATAAAGCATCGAAAAGCATGGGATCAAGAACCTTAAAGGTCAGGTTCTCAGTGTGATTTGAGGTTAAAGATGTTTAAGGTTCGTAGAGTTGGAAAGAAAATGCATGAGGAATTCTCTAGGACATTTTGAATTCAAATGTGGCATACATATATTCAAGGTCCAAGCTACACTCTCCATCTGATACAAGAAGGATCCAAATGAAATGCAAGAATGATTCTAATTACAAGTCATAAATTCAGCTCAATAAGGGACAAGAGAAAATGCAAGTTCAAAGGAGTGAGTGATATATGCCACCATTGTACAAGTTTTGTCTAATTGAATGGTATAAAAATAAGTTTCCAGGAGAAAGTTCTATACATCATCAAATTCATCCAATGTTCATACAATACCATTACATTCCATTACAAATCCATTTACAAAGAGAGTACACAGAAATTACACAAAAAATATGCATCCATCACATTCCATCAAAGTCCAACATACATCAAACCATAAAACTCCAACATTCACATCATCATCCTCCATTATACATTACATTTAAGAATATACCATTATATCACCCATATTCATTACACCATTCAAATATATCACATCCAAAATTCTTTACAAAAAAATCAGACCTACTTGCTAGAATCTACTTTTCCTCTTTCTTCAGCCACCACATCTCTTGCTGCCCCAATATTTATAACTATACCCATGGCTATTAGAATCATCTTCATCAAACTCTATCTTCACTTCATGTTGGAAAGCATGCTGGTGTAAGAGATGAGGAACTTGTTGCTGCTGTTGTTTCTGTTTGTCAATCTCAGAAGATTAACCATACACCTAAAGTTCAACTCTCTTTGCTATGCCAAAACAGAAAAGAAGAACTAGAGCAAACTCAAGCCAAATAAACCTGCAACACACATAAAAACGCATTGAGTATACTTCATAGACATTTTGTATCCAGTTTCAGCATAGTTCAGAAAATCCACAATCAATTCACATAACAGTCCCATTCTAATCAGCCCTAAAAATCAATACAAACATCATAAGTTCACTAGCCTAGTCCATATAAGTGTCCATAAAACTAACCTCTAGCATCACATGCACAATCCAGCATACACATTCAGGATCATTTGGTTTGTTCACATACATGTGCATCACAATAAACCTTCATTCAATCACCATAAAACCATTCTATCCATACATATACATCCCTGCCAAGATTTTGCAACCTTCATCCATGAATCAACATCCCTGCATATATAAAAGAAAGCCAAGGTCAGCCCTGCACAATACACATATTCAAAACCATGCTAGAACTACTCATAACCTGTGTAAAAAATACTTCATAATTCCAATCAGTTTTCACATACAGCCCAATTTCCTAATATTTCCATTAACCTCACATCATTCAAAAATAGCCAGCATAAATAATACAAGACCTATAGCAAAAAACCATACTCTGCATATTCAAGAAGAAAAAGGCAGGGTTTAGCTAACAGTCACTGATAGTACCACATCACAAACATACAAAAAAAGTTACAAAATTATTTCTAACCAATCATCCTAACAGTTACACTTTTTCAGACCACACAATCTACTTCAAATTCACATAGAATGCATACAGTCAATTCCATTGCAAATAAACAGATCCACACTATTTTCAACTAACTTTCATAACCATGTAACTGACTCTAACTTCCAGCTTAGCCAACAGAAATTCAACAACCTATAACTAACTTCCCTAACTGATTTTGTAGCCCCTAACTACCAGCAACTAACCTGTTAACCAATTCTAGCTTTCCCCCTCACCTTTCAATTTCAAATAAACAGAGTTCTAACTAACCATAACTCCTATAACTAACTTTGAAACACTCCTAACAGATTCATAACCAACTCCCTAACCTCCATAACCGACAGATCCTCACCCTCCAATTCATAACAGATTTTCTCAATCCTAAGGCTCTAATCAATTCTCCCTCTAACTGATTTCACTCTCTCCAAATCTCTATATAACAGAATCATCACTTCAAGCTCAAGGTTACATGCCATTTTCATCTCTCCACTCCTCTCACCAACCTTCATCACTTTCAATCCTCACCAATCTTCACCACTCCATCTTCAACTTCACTCCCATTCTCCTATCTCTGAACATTCACCATACATACACACTTCATCTTCTACACTCTCCTCTCACCTTCACAGCATTCACCATGTTCTACATCTCATCCTCACCTTCGTCGCTAACCTCACCACACGCACATTTCAGGGCTGTTGAAGTTCATCATTAGAACTTCAACGAAGCTTGTGCTAAACCACTCAACACGATTCGCTCTCTCGCTAATCATCACTCAACAGTTCACGCAAAACTCAGAAAGGGAGAAGAAATAGAAGAAGCATTGAACACAAGATTAAGAGAGAATTCAAGAAGTTACCTGAAGAACTTCGTCGCCTCCCTGCGTTTATTTCGCATAGGTGTTCATCGGATCCTCCTCCTCTCTGGTCTTCTCAATCTCCAACCTCACTTCGCACATCAGGTAAGTCCTCAAAGCTTCACACTTTTTTCTTGATGTCGTATGCTAAGAACGTGTTGAACAGATTGGAAACCCTAAGTCTATTGCTCGATTCGACATAAGAGACGAGTCTGATTTCATTTAGGTGAAACGTAAGGTCTAATGTTTGAACTGGTTCGGAGAAGAGAGTTTTGAGAGAGTGAGGACGAACGAGATGAGAGGAGAGGTGGTAGTGGTCGGACGGCGCTGTGTGTTTGATCGGAGGAGAAGGACTCTCCGTTGCGCCGTCGCCGTTTCTAGAGAGAACAAGAGGAAGAAAGAGATAGGTTCTGAGAGTTCAATCGTCAATTTAGAAGACCTAATTCCCCCTTTCTTGTCATTTAATTAGCCATAAGCATTAATTAGACTTAGTTAGGTTTAATTAGGATTAACTAGGTTTAATTAGACTAATTCTGAAAATATATTTGATAGAGCAATCTCATTGGGCCACAAGAGTCACTCATCACACCCCCTAGAGGCCCATTCATCTTTTTTCTTTGTTTTGCTGAAGAAGACATTGAAATAAAAATGCTAAACGCACCCCCACTGGTCCATGTTCATTTTTGTCATAGAAAGACTGTAACAAAAACTATCCTTGGGCCAGTTCCTGGGCCATGCGCCCATGTTACTAACTGCACCAACATATTTCTTTCACACCCCCCTGTTTCTATTTTTTTTAACTACTAGAATTTAGATTTTAATTAGCTTTATTTTTTCTATTTTCTTTTAGGTAATAAAAATGCTAATTCTCTACCATCATTTTTAGACTTTGACCTAATTTTTTTTTTGACATAAAAAATGTTCATAAAAAATATTAGTTTTTAGGCTATTTGTTTTTTAGTCTTTTTACTTGACTTGTAATTCAATTTCTCTCATAAAAATCAACATAAAAATAATAGTACTTTTAATTCACTTTGTGCTATATTTTGACTTGTTACTTCATGCTTGTGTGTAATTTTGTACCATTGTATCATACTTCGTTTTTGTTTCTAATTGTGGGTTTAATTTTCATGTCTCCTTAATTCCTAACTTTAGGTAGAAACCATGTTAACATTAGACTTAGACAATAATAACTAATTAGGCTTAGAGATTAGGCTAGTCCCCCACTTTTTCATTCTTTTTCTTTTACAACATTAAAACACCTAACAAATATTCAAATAAAATCCCCTTTAAAAAATACCAAGAAAACACAATAAAACATTAATAAAAAAGTAAAAATCATTAAAAAGGGAATGGAAGCTTGAATCTCCCTTGCTTTAGGGAATCATTCGAGTGCTTGGATCTCCCTTGCTTTAGGGAACCATTCGGGCGTAAGTTCCCAAATTCTAAAAGACACAAACCAAAGAGTAACTCGAGTTTCCCTTGCCTTAGGGATTTCCTCGAAACACTCAAACTCTCTCTCTTTTCTCCTTTCTTAAGGGCATTGTTATCTCCGCTCTATTGCATCCTAGGCTGTCCCCTTATGTAAGAGCGCGAGCGTTAACTCCGCCCAACTAAAAAACACAAAAACAAACAGAAAATCTTGAGCCGAGCTACGGTAACTCTGATTCCTAAAAAGGATACGTAGGCAGCGGGGTAGGGCCCGTGCGAGTACAATTCTTTCTTTTCCCTACATTCTGTATTCATTCACATATAGACATAGACACACCCTTTAGATAGAAACAAACATAGGTGGATACCATCGAGTACGATGGGCGCGAGGAGTGCTAGTACCTTCCCCTTGCGTAACCGACTCCCGTACCTAGATTCTCTGGTCGCAAGACCCTGTTCCTTCCTTTGTTAGGTTTTCTGATATTCCTTTCCCTTATGGGATAAATATATTGGTGGCGACTCTGTTCATTTTTTCGCGAGCGTGCGACAGCTGGCGACTCTGCTGGGGATATCTTAGCAAGTCGATCCTAGCCTTTGTTTGTTTCTTTTATTGGGTGTTTCTTTGTTTGTTTGTTTATATCTGTATATATGTTTGCATATCATGTTTATTTCCGCTTGCACATCATGCATCTGGACTATATTATGGGTCCCCGTGGGGGCCACATATTTTTTTCTGCTCTGTTTTGCAGGTGGGGGGTTTTTGTGAGGTAAAAGGCCCACTACCCAGGCCAGTGACACATAGGATTAGCGTGGATGCTCATGTTGACTCCCGTAGCTCTTGCTACGATCGAGCTTGACATGGGGTACCACAATTGGGCGAGGTTCTTTCATGGAACACTGTGTCTGGCACGCTTGTTGCCTCAAACACTTTGTACTCCATGGGAACTGTAGACCCTAGTGACCATTAGGGACCACTTGTCCGTGTCTAGACTACATACCCGTGAGATTTGGGGTGGGACAGGAAACCTTGACTCCTACATACCTGTGGCTCTTCATATTTGAGGTCGGACCTTTATTTGGCCTGTTCTCATGGTTCTTGATATTCTGGTATTCCAAAAAGGCGTCGAACCTTTGATCCTGTGACATTTGACTTATACAGAGGCCTACATCAGTTAGTCAGAGGATTGTACAGTGGTTCCTAAGATTATATGGACCTTGATCCCATGCTTTTGCATTGCATAACATCATTGCTTTATCCACTTCATTTGTGGGGGATCCTAAAGTCTATTTCAAAAAAAAAAAGAAGAGAAAAAAAAAGAAAAGATATTCTATACAAAAAAAAAGGACTTTGATTCCAAAAGAGAACAAAAAAGTGTGAAAGGACTTTAGGATCCCTTGGAAAGGAAACATGCATTCATACTATCATGCATTTCATGGCTCTTTTAGAGATTTATTGGACCCTTTCTACTCAGATTTCAAGATCAACAACGGATTTGACTTCTCACCGCCACAAGCTCCGAGATCAACTATGGAACAACTCCGTGAGGTTTTTGACTGAGATAAGACCAGAAATGGGGATTAACATGAATCAATTTATGGAGTCTCTTCAAGTTTTTCTCTTAGACACGAAGAGTTGAGAGAAGTTCCTCAGAGGCCAAATGCAAATGTTAATCTCACCTCAAGAGAAGGTCTTATGAATCAGAATGTTTGAAATAATGTTGAGACTCCTATTCTTGGTAAGGAGAATTCGCATCATTGAAGTCTTCAAGTTTCCGAGTATTGAAATTGACAAAAGGTTTCACCTCTTGGAGAAAAGTTTGGAAGCCATAAAAGGTCTTGACTCCGTTGAGATAAACATTGTATGTTTGTGCCTAATACCTGATATCAAGAATTGAAAAGGTCATTTACTCTCACTCCGAATGGTGTGGATATCGAAGCTAAAGTGGTAATCATCCCTTGTACATGTGTTGAAGTTGCTTGGGGCTCCCGATCGAGGGATAAGCCAGACGTACTCTTATCTTGAGCATTGCACCATTCGCACTGCTCAAATCCCTAAAAGCATTACAAATTCCTAGGTGACTTCGTCAGAATCTTCTTCTGTGTGGTAATCAAGAGTGTTCTACACAACGCTTCTCATTCACAAGGTCCTGCTTCATATCTCAGTTGCCTCCTCTCGGAATTTCCTTCTCATTGGCCTTCGCTTGTTAACAGAGACGAGAAGACTATGAGAAACAAATTGATGTGATTCTATTGCCTTGTGCCCATTCGCTTCCCTGTTTATTGGAATTTCAATTGGTTAGATTCGTGTATTGGGTATTCTTCACCACGAACAGATCTCCTCAATTTGACGATGATACAAGGTTATTCCATTTATGATGGCGATTACTACTCTCCAACATCTATTCTTGGGGCTCCCGCACGAGGGATAAGCAAGACGTACTCTTATCTTGAGCATTGCATCACTCGCATTGCTCGAATCCCTAAAATAAGGCAAAAATTTACAACTCATGGGTGACATCGTTGGAGTTTTCTTTTGAAGTAATCTGAAGTGTTTGGAAGGAACACATGATAATGCTAAGTGACTACCATGATGGAACACAAAGCCATTCAACCGAGGATTGTGTGTCGTTCACTCCAAGAGGTTCATGCATAAGTTGAAGTCCCTATGAAGTCTCAAAACTGCAAGAAGTATTCAAGAGCAATAAGACAGAGTCAAGTCTCCTCAACAGTGACATTCATTTAGATTCTTTACAACATTCTCATTTGTAACATTTCATTGTTTGTTTAAGCATTGTTAGCATGTAAAAGCTTGTTAATCGTTTAATGAAAATAAAAATACATTGTTTATGTTTGTCTTGAAGAAACCCATTCGTTTTCACTCATAAAATGTTTTTAGCATTACGATACCAACTTTACTAATTGCTTCCTTAGGCAAAAAGCTGAGGGAGAATGATGAAGGATAAAAATGCAAAATCTCCAATTGTGTGCTTTTGAATAAAACCCTGCTGAGGATGTACAGGCATTATTTCAAATCCCCAAACACTGGAGATATAAGGGAGATAGACCCTCGTTAACCCCTTTGAGCCTTGAAGTAGGAGTTTCTTTTCTAATCATAAAAAACCCTTATTTTAACCTTGGGGCAGGGTAGTGTTCATTTAATTTGATCGAGCGTTCAAAACTCACCAAAAGGGTATGCATCTAAGGATACAACAATGGTTATCCTTCAAACGGTTAAGGAATGTCAAAGCCGCAATGATTATCCTTATTCCATCAAGAGATGACGATACCACAATGGTAATCCTTCATCAAATCAAAGGAGTGAGATGGTCGCAATCACCTCCAACGAATCAAAGATAATGCAAGGTCACACGACTTGTTCAAAATATATATATATATATATATATATATATATATATATATATATATATATATATATATATATATATATATATATATATATAGCAAAAAAAAAGAAATGGCAAAAAAAAGATATAAGAAGAAAAGGATGAAAAGAAAAATGACAAAAGAAGCATAAAAAAAAAGACGATGAAATTGCAAAGCAAGAACAAAGTCGTGTGACAATGAATCAGAAGAATAAAAGGTGAGCGACCGCCATGTCCAAAGAACCTCATTGATTCCTCAACCATTTCAAATTCCTTGTGAGGGATGAACACTCGTGTCGAGTTAACTGAACATAGGAATGGAGAACATCACGAAGGGGGTGGGTACAAATAATTTTGAGCCTAAAAATCTTTTGTTTTCTAAAAACCGTGAACTCGGCCAAATTACAACCCTTAAAAGTCCTAATTGAAGTAGGGTTTATTTTGAAAGCGCACTTCGATGAGATAGCATTTAACTGACTCCCCGTGAAGTGACACTCATATCCATGTTGGTATCGTACATTTGCTTTATCTTCCATATGCGAAAATCGAGGTTGTGTCAACTAGTGATTCAGTCATAAAAGGTCGCAACCTCATTTCATAAATAGTTTTAAAACTTCAAGACTAACATAGGCTTTGCATTAGAATCATCATTCTTAGAATTAACATTCTTTTGCATACAAAATATGCGCTTAACAACAAGGAAATTTTCAAGAATGAGAATCAGTGAGCAACTTGATCATGTCAAAGTACAAGAGACTTGAGAACTCCAAGGAGTAAAAGCTAATCATCTCAATTGTTGACCATCAAGGGGCAGGTTCTCTAAAGAAATCCGTTGGGCATGAACAGTTGATGCGTTCTTTGATTACTCTGTGGGGAAGAGTTTGAAGACTCCGTTGAGCGTGGTAAAGTTGTTTCCGTGTTTGTATGACTTCAAAACAAAGAAAGATTGAGGATTCTAGTAAGATGTACCTAATCAGGGGCAATTGAATCAAGGTTTGACCTCTCAAATTCAGCATATCAGGGGCAATCATGTCGATAAATCTCTTCAAGCTTTGATCAATATGGGGCAATCACGTCGAGGAATCTCTCTTAAGTTCAACCAATTTGGGGCAGTTACGTCGAGATTTGGTAAATCTCTCCAAGGATCCTTTGGGGCAAATTCCTCCATAAGTCACGAAGCTTGGGGCACAATTCTGAGTTTTTTGTCGCTCCATGACCATAGGAGTTTATTTCTCCTAGAAATTTGGTCTCTCCCCAAGCATAGAAGTTTATTTCTCTTGAGAGTTGTTCCATTTCTCCAACCTGGTGCCCTTATTCGGATAATCCCCAACATGGTGAATTGAGGGAATCTCCTCAAGTTGAAAATCTTCCAAGCAGTGGCACATGGTCAGAAGTCCGAAGTCATTCTACGTTCTGGAAGGCAACAAAAAAAGTGTGCCCTTACAAGTCAAAGTCCAATATCTTTTGGCACCTCTACATGGTCCTTAACGCCAAGGGTATTCTCCCTGGTGCTTACCTCACTAATACCTTTATTTGGCATCCTGCATATAGTGTTCACTGCATATAACATTGCATCCTCAAAAGCGTGGCATATCCGTCAAAACGGATCATTACGCCATAGAAAAATTCAAACATGCATACAAAGCATAAGCCAGATAATACAAATCAACACTCAATCAAGACGACGATACTCCCCCACATAAAATATTGTCCTTACAAACTCCTATTGGTATCTGCTACTACATTACAAATCTCCTTATGCCACGGTGCTGATACCTGATATCCTTAATCCCCAAAAGAAGTCTCATTTTCTCTCTCCAACATGGATCGGATGCAATGTCTTTCTTCGTCAGAATCGTTGTCTTCGAGGTTATTTCCCGTATGTTGCGTGCAGATTAGAGCATGAATGAGGGTGGGAATTCAACCCATCTCATTTTTCAATCGTTTGAATAACCATACTTGGTGTGTGGCAATTCGAACGATTGCCGCTCTTGAAGAGTTACACCCCGCCTTTTGGCCTAAGGGATTAATGTAATTCTTATGCTTTGTAAGCATCGATATCTCTGTAATCTCCAATGGTTACTATCATCTTCTTGTCGAGTCTAGTCGTTACTAGTCTTGTCGTGGTTATTTCCCGTGTGCTGCGTGCAAATTAGAGTGCGAATGAGGGTGGGCATTCAACCCATCTCATTTTTCAATCGTTTGAATAACCATACTTGGTGTGTGGTAATTCGAACGATTGCCACTCTTGAAGAGTTACACCCCGCCTTTGGCCTGAGGGATTAATGTAATTCTTATGCTTCGCAAGCATCAACATCTTCGTGATTATGTCTTTTGATCGAGTCTAGTCGTCACTAGTCTCCGTGGTCCCTTCCCCCGTATGGGAAAACTTTTCAGGTCCAACCCCCATGTTGTGAATCCTTTGCCTTCCGACCTTCGAACCCTTTCAAAGCCCAGTTTCCAACCTGGCAAACCCTTTCAAAGCCCAGTTTCCAACCTGGAAAACCCTTTCAAAGCCCAGTTCCCAACCTGGCAATCCCTTTCAAAGCCCAGTTTCCAACCTGGCAAACCATTTCAGAACCAATTTCCTTCTCCAAACCTCGATGTTGAGTCATAGATCGCACGAGATCTTTTCCTTTCTGTCCTGAAGATCGTACGAGATCCTCTCCTGTTGTCGAGTCGATGAGTCATAGATCGCACGAGATCTATTCCCTTTCTGTCCTGAAGATCGTACGAGGTCTTCTCCCGATGTTGAGTCATAGATCGCACGAGATCTTTTCCCTTCCACTCTTGAAGATCGTACGAGATCTTCTCCTGTTGTCGAGTCGATGTTGAGTCATAGATCGCATGAGATCTATTCCCTTTCTGTCCTGAAGATCGTACGAGGTCTTCTCCCGATGTTGAGTCATAGATCGCGCGAGATCTTTTCCTTTCAAGTCCTGAAGATCGTACGAGATCCTCTCCTGATGTCGAGTCGATGTTGAGTCATAGATCGCACGAGATCTTTTCCTTTCAAGTCCTGAAGATCGTACGAGATCCTCTCCTGATGTCGAGTCGATGTTGAGTCATAGATCGCACGAGATCTTTTCCTTTCAAGTCCTGAAGATCGTACGAGGTCTTCTCCCGATGTTGAGTCGTAGATCGCACGAGATCTTTTTTCCTTTCAGTCTTGAATATCGTACGAGATCTTCTCCCGATGTCGAGTCATAGATCGCACGAGATATTTTTCCTTTTAGTCTTGAAGATCGTACGAGATCTTCTCCCGATGTTGAGTCATAGATCGCACGAGATCTTTTTCCTTTCAGTCCTAAAGATCGTACGAGATCTTCTCCCGATGTTGAGTCATAGATCGCACGAGATCTTTTTCCTTTCAGTCCTGAAGATCGTACGAGATCTTCTCCCGATGTTGAGTCATAGATCGCACGAGATCTCTTTCCTTTCAGTCTTGAAGATCGTACGAGATCTTCTCCCGATGTTGAGTCGTAGATCGCACGAGATCTTTTCCTTTCAGTCATTGTCTCATACAACTATTCTCTTTGAAAACCTGTATTGGCACCTCGGCTATGTTACATACTACCACCATTCAAATCCATTATTCACTGTAAATATCCCCACCAGAAAAACAAACATTTCTCTTTCCCCAGCAGATATCAAAACAAAAAAGAAGCACTAACTCACACACTAAGAATTAAAGACAACAATCACACCATCTCCTCTTTAGGACAAATTTCTGGTACTTTGATATTTAATCTTCTTCTACCTTGAATGTTCGAAAGGCTAACACCAATCTCACCTTAAGGTTTAAGACGATTAAATAGGGGCAGCTGTCATACCCCAAATTTGTCCTACCCTTAGTTTCTAACTGGTTTAGGCTTCACATTTCATTTGCATACCTCCATTAGGGCTTTAACATGACTTCGCATACATTCATTAAATAAAGCATCGAAAAGCATGGGATCAAGAACCTTAAAGGTCAGGTTCTCAGTGTGATTTGAGGTTAAAGATGTTTAAGGTTCGTAGAGTTGGAAAGAAAATGCATGAGGAATTCTCTAGGACATTTTGAATTCAAATGTGGCATATATATATTCAAGGTCCAAGCTACACTCTCCATCTGATACAAGAAGGATCCAAATGAAATGCAAGAAGGATTCTAATTACAAGTCATAAATTCAGCTCAATAAGGGACAAGAGAAAATGCAAGTTCAAAGGAGTGAGTGATATATGCCACCATTGTACAAGTATTGTCTAATTGAATGGTATAAAAATAAGCTGCCAGGAGAAAGTTCTATACATCATCAAATTCATCCAATGTTCATACAATACCATTACATTCCATTACAAATCCATTTACAAAGAGAGTACACAGAAATTACACAAAAAATATGCATCCATCACATTCCATCAAAGTCCAACATACATCAAACCACAAAACTCCAACATTCACATCATCATCCTCCATTATACATTACATTTAAGAATATACCATTATATCACCCATATTCATTACACCATTCAAATATATCACATCCAAAATTCTTTACAAAAAATCAGACCTACTTGCTAGAATCTACTTTTCCTCTTTCTTCAGCCACCACATCTCTTGCTGCCCCAATATTTATAACTATACCCATGGCTATTAGAATCATCTTCATCAAACTCTATCTTCACTTCATGTTGGAAAGCATGCTGGTGTAAGAGATGAGGAACTTGTTACTGCTGTTGTTTCTGTTTGTCAATCTCAGAAGATTAACCATACACCTAAAGTTCAACTCTCTTTGCTATGCCAAAACAGAAAAGAAGAACCAGAGCAAACTCAAGCCAAATAAACCTGCAACACACATAAAAACGCATTCAGCATACTTCATAGACATTTTGTATCCAGTTTCAGCATAGTTCAGAAAATCCACAATCAATTCACATAACAGTCCCATTCTAATCAGCCCTAAAAATCAATACAAACATCATAAGTTCACTAGCCTAGCCCATATAAGTGTCCATAAAACTAACCTCTAGCATCACATGCACAATCCAGCATACACATTCAGAATCATTTGGTTTGTTCACATACATGTGCATCACAATAAACCTTCATTCAATCACCATAAAACCATTCTATCCATACATATACATCCCTGCCAAGATTCTCAACCTTCACCCATGAATCAACATCCCTGCATATATAAAAGAAAGCCAAGGTCAGCCCTGCACAATACACATATTCAAAACCATGCTAGAACTACTCATAACCTGTGTCAAAAATACTTCATAATTCCAATCAGTTTTCACATACAGCCCAATTTCCTAATATTTCCATTAACCTCACATCATTCAAAAATAGCCAGCATAAATAATACAAGACCTATAGCAAAAAACCATACTCTGCATATTCAAGAAGAAAAAGGCAGGGTTTAGCTAACAGTCACTGATAGTACCACATCACAGACATACAAAAAAAAGTTACAAAATTATTTCTAACCAATCATCCTAACAGTTACACTTTTTCAGACCACACAATCTACTTCAAATTCACATAGAATGCATACAGTCAATTCCATTGCAAATAAACAGATCCACACTATTTTCAACTAACTTTCATAACCATGTAACTGACTCTAACTTCCAGCTTAGCCAACAGAAATTCAACAACCTATAACTAACTTCCCTAACCGATTTTGTAGCCCCTAACTACCAGCAACTAACCTGTTAACCAATTCTAGCTTTCCCCCTCACCTTTCAATTTCAAATAAACAGAGTTCTAACTAACCATAACTCCTATAACTAACTTTGAAACACTCCTAACAGATTCATAACCAACTCCCTAACCTCCATAACCGACAGATCCTCACCCTCCAATTCATAACAGATTTTCTCAATCCTAAGGCTCTAATCAATTCTCCCTCTAACGGATTTCACTCTCTCCAAATCTCTATATAACAGAATCATCACTTCAAGCTCAAGGTTACACGCCATTTTCATCTCTCCACTCCTCTCACCAACCTTCATCACTTTCAATCCTCACCAATCTTCACCACTCCATCTTCAACTTCACTCCCA
Organism: Vicia villosa; assembly: GCF_029867415.1. Taxonomy (NCBI): domain Eukaryota; kingdom Viridiplantae; phylum Streptophyta; class Magnoliopsida; order Fabales; family Fabaceae; genus Vicia; species Vicia villosa. The sequence continues at coordinate 167,363,906 of NC_081182.1, forward strand.
TTCTCCTATCTCTGAACATTCACCATACATACACACTTCATCTTCTACACTCTCCTCTCACCTTCATAGCATTCACCATGTTCTACATCTCATCCTCACCTTCGTCGCTAACCTCACCACACGCACATTTCAGGGCTGTTGAAGTTCATCATTAGAACTTCAACGAAGCTTGTGCTAAACCACTCAACACGATTCGCTCTCTCGCTAATCATCACTCAACAGTTCACGCAAAACTCAGAAAGGGAGAAGAAATAGAAGAAGCATTGAACACAAGATTAAGAGAGAATTCAAGAAGTTACCTGAAGAACTTCGTCGCCTCCCTGCGTTTATTTCGCATAGGTGTTCATCGGATCCTCCTCCTCTCTGGTCTTCTCAATCTCCAACCTCACTTCGCACATCAGGTAAGTCCTCAAAGCTTCACACTTTTTTCTTGATGTCGTATGCTAAGAACGTGTTGAACAGATTGGAAACCCTAAGTCTATTGCTCGATTCGACATAAGAGACGAGTCTGATTTCATTTAGGTGAAACGTAAGGTCTAATGTTTGAACTGATTCGGAGAAGAGAGTTCTGAGAGAGTGAGGACGAACGAGATGAGAGGAGAGGTGGTAGTGGTCGGACGGCGCTGTGTGTTTGATCGGAGGAGAAGGACTCTCCGTTGCGCCGTCGCCGTTTCTAGAGAGAACAAGAGGAAGAAAGAGATAGGTTCTGAGAGTTCAATCGTCAATTTAGAAGACCTCATTCCCCCTTTCTTGTCATTTAATTAGCCATAAGCATTAATTAGACTTAGTTAGGTTTAATTAGGATTAACTAGGTTTAATTAGACTAATTCTGAAAATATATTTGATAGAGCAATCTCATTGGGCCACAAGAGTCACTCATCACACCCCCTAGAGGCCCATTCATCTTTTTTCTTTGTTCTGCTGAAGAAGACATTGAAACAAAAATGCTGAACGCACCCCCCACTGGTCCATGTTCATTTTTGGCATAGAAAGACTGTAACAAAAACTATCCTTGGGCCAGTTCCTGGGCCATGCGCCCATGTTACTAACTGCACCAACATATTTCTTTCACACCCCCCTGTTTCTATTTTTTTAACTACTAGAATTTAGATTTTAATTAGCCTTTTTTTTTTCTATTTTCTTTTAGGTAATAAAAATGCTAATTCTCTACCATCATTTTTAGACTTTGACCTAATTTTTTTTTTGACATAAAAAATGTTCATAAAAAATATTAGTTTTTAGGCTATTTGTTTTTTAGTCTTTTTACTTGACTTGTAATTCAATTTCTCTCATAATAATCAACATAAAAATAATAGTACTTTTAATTCACTTTGTGCTATATTTTGACTTGTTACTTCATGCTTGTGTGTAATTTTGTACCATTGTATCATTCTTCATTTTTGTTTCTAATTGTGGGTTTAATTTTCATGTCTCCTTAATTCCTAACTTTAGGTAAAAACCATGTTAACATTAGACTTAGACAATAATAACTAATTAGGCTTAGAGATTAGGCTAGTCCCCCACTTTTTCATTCTTTTTCTGTTACAACATTAAAACACCTAACAAATATTCAAATAAAATCCCCTTTAAAAAAATACCAAGAAAACACAATAAAACATTAATAAAAAAGTAAAAATCATTAAAAAGGGAATGGAAGCTTGAATCTCCCTTGCTTTAGGGAATCATTCGAGTGCTTGGATCTCCCTTGCTTTAGGGAACCATTCGGGCGTAAGTTCTCAAATTATAAAAGACACAAACCAAAGAGTAACTCGAGTTTCCCTTGCCTTAGGGATTTCCTCTAAACACTCAAACTCTCTCTCTTCTCTCCTTTCTTAAGGGCATTGTTATCTCCGCTCTATTGCATCCTAGGCTGTCCCCTTATGCAAGAGCGCGAGCGTTAACTCCGCCCAACTAAAAAACACAAAAACAAACAGAAAATCTTGAGCCGAGCTACGGTAACTCTGATTCCTGAAAAGGATACGTAGGCAGCGGGGTAGGGCCCGTGCGAGTACAATTCTTTCTTTTCCCTACATTCTGCATTCATTCACATATAGACATAGACACACCCTTTAGATAGAAACAAACATAGGTGGATACCATCGAGTACGATGGGCGCGAGGGGTGCTAGTACCTTCCCCTTGCGTAACCAACTCCCGTACCTAGATTCTCTGGTCGCAAGACCCTGTTCCTTCCTTTGTTAGGTTTTCTGATATTCCTTTCCCTTATGGGATAAATATATTGGTGGCGACTCTATTCATTTTTTCGCGAGCGTGCGACAGTTGTGTCCCCCATTTTGTTGCTTTTTGTCTTTACTCAAATGATTGCAAGGGCGTGTTGGCAAGCTGTGATTGGTTCATATGGTTGTTTGTCTTTTATGACTTAAATTTCTCTTTGACCAATTGTTGTTATGTGCATGTCAATGTTACGTTTTAATTCATAGGAAATAAATACATGTTGAGAATAATAAACAAAATAAAAATAAAATGAAATAAAAGTTGGAGTTGGTTTGTTTTGTGAGCTGCGCCACGCGTGTGGACCTTCCTTGATTGGGCCCAGTGCTTTCTGATACTCACACCCCCTATGTTCCATGCCCAAGCGCGCCTCACTTAAATTCAGTTCAATACAAATTGCCAATACACCCCCTGTTGACAAATAAAAAAACAAATAAAAATAGTTTTTTGGTTCTTTTGCTTGTTAATTCTTTTTTCTTCCTCAAATAAAAAATATTTTTCTTGACCTATTAAAATTTTAGGATTTTATAGTTTTTGGTTTTTTATTTTGTAATTGTTTCTTTAAATTTTGATTGGTTCTTAACAATAAAAATACATAGTTTTTAGCTTTAATTCTTGGAAATAATTTTAAGTGTGATAAAAAATACAAAAACGCTTGTGAATATTTCCTTAATAGTTTAGAATTTATTTTCTCTTAATTTGTGAATATTTTCATACTTTGTGAAATTTCCAAAATACCCTTAGTTGTTAAAGTTGACTTTAGTCGACTTAAATGACTTTTTCTCATCTCTTTTACTTAGTTAATTCCCCTTAGATTTTAGTTTAGTCTTAATTAGGATTTAGACTTTTATAAATAACAATTAGGCTAGTGAATTAGGTTAGTCCCCCTTTATTAATTCCTTTTTCTTTTTCATTTTTAAAATACATAATCAATAAAGAGATGAATCACATTATATTTACTTAAGTGGAATAGAAGTGAGTGGGACATATTCCCTAATCTGCTCCGACGCCGCTTATACACTCTTATGTGATTCAACTCGCAAAATAAACTCCCTTAAAAAATACCCAACCAAAAACACTCAAAATACCTAATAATGGTTCAAAATTAAAACAAAGTAGAAAGATGGTGAGTCACCCCGTAGTGGGAATTGTTCATCATCCCTCTACAATTAAAAAACAAAAACTAATGTTCCATCTCTTCTAGGAACAAGTTAAGTCTATTCCAAACTTAGGCATGTAAGTCTCCCAAGGTCGAGCATCGCGGATTCTGACCTTAACCTCTATTCAACTAAAAAACACAAAAACAAACAAAAACATGTGAGCCAAACTACGACGTTCTGATTCCTGAAAAGGATACGTAGGCATTGGATCGCGGGGCCTAAGCGAGCACAATTGTAAATAATTCCTTCTTTTCCCCATATTCCTTTTTTGCATTCATTTGCATGTAGACTTTAGACACACCCTTTAGATAGAAACAAACATAGGTGGATACCATCGAGTACAATGGACGCAAGGGGTGCTAGTACCTTCCCCTTGCGTAACCGGCTCCCGTACCTAGTTCTCTAGTCGAATGGCCTTGTTCTTATTTGTCTTAGGTTTGTTGACGTTCCTTTCCTTTTAAGATAGATATGTTAGTGGCGACTCTGTTGTTCATTTTTCGTGAGCGTGCGATAGCTGGCGACTTTGCTGGGGACGTCGACCTATTGCGAGTCCGGACTTAGCGAGTCGATCCTAGCCTTTGTTTTTTGTTTTTCTATTGGGTGTGTTTATATATTTGCCTATGTGCTGCATCATTTTTTATATGCTTGCATATCATATCTATTTTGCATATCATGTTTATTTTCTCGCATTCTGGACTATACTACTAGGTCCCCGTGGGGGCCACATATTTCTCTGATTGTAGGTGGGTGGGATGTTCTATGAGGTAAAAGGCCCAATACCCAAGCTATGAGTGATACCTTAGGAACTAGGAATAGAGTCGCCATGACGGATAGAAGACGTATGTCTGATTGCTCCGATCATGTATCCACGGGAAGAGCTTGGTTGAACGTGGCAATATCGTATGATTGCATCTACTTTCAATCCTCTGTTGGCTTTTTGACCTACCCTGGCCTAGATATACCTGTGAGTGGGGAGGGAATTATATTTTTTACAGGTACAGATACTGTTGGTGACTATGTTCTGTTGGTGACTATTGTTCCTTTGGTTCTGTGGTACCTATGCCGGACCTTTGATCGTAAGACATCCGATCTTACTCAAAGACAATACAACAACTCTCCCATGTTGGGGTAATCTCCATTGCATCATTCTCATCATAGCATGTTTAAATTTCAAAAAAAAAAAGAGTGTGTCAAAAAAATAATAATAACAAGCTGTAGCAACCTGCCCTAAAAATTAAATTTAGAGTCGCCACCAATTCTACCAGGGCGAATAGGAAACCCTACACAGTTTTAGAAAATTCTGGGTAAGTTATTATATTTAGGTCAAGGGAAGGTGTTGGGCACCCTTAAACTTTTCCTAAGGTTTGCATTTAAGGTTTGTAAGAGTATTACAGTAAGGTTTATGGCTAATAAGGAAATGTGGCAGAAAATTAATAGGGTGAAAAGTGAGATTTAAGCCAAATTGAGGTTTTGGGGAAGGGGACTCGCCTTGGTTATCCAAGTGCCTACGTACCTCCTTATGGAGGATCAGAATCAATGTAGTTCGAGGCAGGGTTGTATGCCTTAGAATTAATATGAGGTTGTTTGAAGGTATTTTGAATTACCTTATCGCAGTTTTGAAATTTGTGGTTTGTAAGGTATTTTGAATTACCTTATCACAGTTTTGAAATTCGTAGTTTATGAAAGGGATGTGTTTTGATGTGGCGTACAACCCTGATTATTATACATTCTATTAATCACGATGATCAATAGGTTTGATCACAATAATTAACAGATTTAATAAAGAATTGCTAATTATTCTAATCGATTGATTCGATTATCACCATTAGCAAATAAATATGTTTTAATAGATTATTCAAATTTGTTTGGGAATTGAATTATTTTATTATTAATCATCGCAACCAATTAGTTTGATTAAAATGATTAATAAATTAATGAAGAATTTTAATTATCGTTGATTATCGCAATCAATAGGTTTGATTAAAACAAATAAAAAATTTATGAAAATTACTAATCATCGTAACCAATTGAATCGGTTAAAACCCTTAGCAAATAAACCTATTTGAATTATATTATTTAATTAATTAAATAACCGATTATTAATCATCGCGACCGATTAATTCGATCGAAACGAATAATAAATAAAATCTTAATATTAATTATATTATTAATTTAATTTTAAAAATTAACCTAAATTAAGTTAATCATCTAATTAACCTAATTAACCTAATTAAAATTATTAACTAATTAAACCTAATTAAAATTATTTTAACTAGATTTATATTATTAATTGAAGTCTAAATTAAAAAATGTTGATTAAACTTATATTTACATTAAGTGTAGCAAAAAGAAAGATAAAGAAAAAAGAAGGATTATATAAATAACAATAAAAAAATTGAAAAAAACTGACGTCTGTTCCTGTGTGGCGCACCTGGGGGAGTCCATGGTGCACAAGCGTATTTAGGAGCACTGGATCTGGAGAGCCTTTGATCTAACGGCTGGAAGCATGAAGAACCATCGTACGCGTGTGGACGAGTATGCGCTGGATCCTATTGGTTTAAAAATACTGAAGCGCGCGCGAACCGGCTAATGGGGCAGCGCCACACATTCGTCTCCTTCCTTCCTCCGTTGTCTAAAGTTTGTAATGACTTTTACTGAAGGACATAGTCCGTAGCCATAGCTCTTGCACCCACCAAATCCCATACACGCCTCAAAAATTAGTTCCAAGGCCACGGATCGACTTGTCTCGTCCTTGCGATCTCAAAGGTACCTGCAAGAACCTGCAATTTTTCCTAAAAAGAGAAACCCTCATTCGAGCTCTTCTAACCCTAATAATGATGGAATACTAAAATCGTACCTAAACTCCAATCAAACTATTCAGTATCGTCCAGAGCATCACAACAATCATAAATATGTAACAGAATATTGTTTATGGTGCATGAATCAACGTAATCGAAAAAATTAACATGGGCGCAAATCGTGGTGTCTGTGGGCGTGTTCTGAATGATTCAACCTTGGAGACCGATTGGAAATCCTTCAATGATGCCCCAGGAATGTACTGGAAGCTTCAAAACATCTTGAATCAAGCTCTATCTCCCAAACCGATTTCAAAGTTTTCTTGAATTTGTTGAAGTTTTTTGAACGTATTCTCCTGCCTTCATTCCTTATCCATCCCCCCTTGTGCCTTGGACATGCTATGGTTATATTTAGAACCAATTAGGTCAACAAAAATTGACTAAATCTTCTTGAATCAAATATGGGAAAATTGAAGAAATTTGATTTATGGAACTTTCCAAATTTAATCCAATTTGCTCCAATCTTGTTCAATCAACTTGTGCACGAAATTAGATTGGCAATGTGGTATAATTGCTGATTGGAATTGATCATTATGAGGCCCCCAATCAAATATTTGATTTTTACATGATTTATATAACTTTTAATCATCATTTAAATGAATAAAAAACCATATAAAATCAAATAAAACCTAATAATTCGTGGCAAATGAATTTGGTGACTTGGATAACTTGTGGATCAAGATTAGATCTTAAAAAGTTAGGCCCATTTTCAAGAAAATCCAATTTGAACCACTTTTGTTTCACATTTCATCTTCAAAATTTCCCGACTTTGACAAGGCATAACTCCCTCAATGTTTAAGATATGGAAGAGTTCTAGGACTTTTTGGAAATCTCAAGATGTCCTCTATAAGCCACTTTGGAACCTTTTTCCGATTTGAAGATATTATCTTGATGATATGGCCTTTGACAAAAAACAGCTTTTTGCGATCTTCTAGAAGGACCTGTAATCTTTTGGACCATATCTCATGAATGAAGCATTTATGGCCTTAGCATGTGAGAGACAAAGTTGTAGAGAATCCAATTTCCTTCAGATTAGGCTTTGGTTGGGAAATTTTTGATACTCCATGTGAAAGTTATGGCTGGTCAAAGTTTAGTTGACTTTTAGTCCAAAAACCCTAATTTTGACTGTACTTTGACCACAGTTGACTTTTAGGTCAAACTGATCGATTGTCGACCATTTGAGCAGTTAAATGAGCAATCTTTGGAATTGAAGCCTGAAACTTGTCATGGAGGTGATTTAAATCCTAAGAGATCATATGAAGCTTAATTGAGGCCTTGATACATCCTTTCTCCTTAGCAAATCCAAAACCCTAATTTGATGACCCTTTGATTAGGAGGGTGTGCCTTAGATTAACCCTTGTGTCTAGAATCAGTATGAGTTTGAAAGTGAAATGAGATGGGCAAATTTTGGGGTATGACATAAGCATCTTCATGTCATGTTTTTCAGGGGCATTCAGAAGTTCATTTTAGCTAAAAGATGGACATCTCCGCCGATATTGTCAAAGAGACACACTAGTGCTTACAAATTTCGATTACCGGTGTTTTTGGGCTGGTCAGTTTGAGTTCTCATCTGAAAGGGAAGGTTCTGCATGATTTCAAAAGTGATTATGGCAATTTGCTTTCCGTCCTCAACACATCTTTTAATCTGATGGCCTTGATCACTTTACTTCAGTTTTACGACCCGCAGTTGAGGTATTTTACATTTCAGGATTATCAACTGGTTCCAACGCTCGAAGAATATTCTCATATCTTCAACATCTGAATTGTAGATGATGTACCTTTTGTTCGGGTTTCTAAGGTTGTAAGGTTCGAAAAGATAGCCGAAGCTCTCCGTTTGGGTATAAAAGAGGTGAAAAATAATTGGAAGACAACTGGTGCTATTCCCGGTTTCTACCTATGTTTTTTGATCAGTAAGGCTGAGGAGTCGGTTAAGGAATAATGTTGGGAAGATTGCAGTCGATTGATGGCTGTCATGATTTATGGCATTGTGTTGTTTCCATCAGTGGAAAATTTTATGAGTTTGTCGGCCATTTGTGTCTTCATGAATAAAAACCATGTGCCAACATTGCTTGCAGACACTTATTTTTCTATCCACTCTAGGAATGGGAAGGGAGGATATGTCGGAGGTTTTTGTCTCTCGTTGTTGGATAGGTGGTTTATGTTGCATTTTCTAGTGAAAGGACCATTTGTACTCAAGAAGGGTTCTCTTCGTTGGTCAGACAAGCTTATTAATCTTACTTCTTATGACATCAAGTGGAATTATTGTGTGGGGAAGGTTCTAAGCATTATTACCAGTTGCGGTCAATACCCCAATGTCCCTCTCATGGGAACTAGGGGTTGTATTAATTACAATCCTACACTTGCATACCGCCAACTGGGATATGCAATGGAAGGTCCTTCGAAAGATGCAGAAATAGCTGAATCAGTGTATTTTACCGATGGTAAAGATCCGACGGAGCTAGAGAAGATATCACAAGCTTGGACTAGAGTTCAAAAGAACGATCAAACCACTCTAAGTAAAAAGGTTCCTATTTCTATGGGTCCTTATATGGATTGGATCAAGGCGAGAGTCAAAGATTTGTTGTTGCCATTTGCAAAGTCAGACCCATTGTATGAACAACCCCCTATTGTCCTATCTGATACAATTCCTGCTGAGCTCTACACTCAGGCTAAGGCGGATAACATCAAGCTCCAAGCAAGAGATAGGGAGGTCGATTTGGAGAATTATTTTTGAGACCAAGAGAAAGCTGAATTGGCTCGTAAACTCAAGCAAGCACAAGGCAAAAGCTCAAACATGACGCGTGCTCAAAGACGTTCTTTTGATTTGATGGAGGAGAATTTGCACTGAAAGCAACAAGAGTGTTCGAAGTCACAAAGGGCCGAAAGCAATGGCAAAAGAAAGATTCGAGATTTGGAGAAGCAATTGGCGGAAGAAAAGGCCAAGTCGGCTCGACTTGAGGGAGAGCTTGCAAAACTTCGAGCCCAACAGAGGAAATGACCAAGATGTTGCTCGATCACCTTGACCTGATTGAATACTTCTGATTTGTTGTTATTTTGGGCCACCTCCAGGATTGTTGGATGGGGTCATGCTTTGATATATTGAACCCCATATGTAGGCTTGTTAAGCATTTACTTTATTGCAAGGCTACGCGCCATTTACTTGTACGAACTCATATGTTGTTTATGATTGAATGAAATGCGATGTGGGGTTTTCCAGAAATTTTGTCGTGTTATTATCTGATAGTATTCTATATCTTGTTGATATGTCCCATTTGAATGTTGGGTGAACTTTTGGATACCTGAAAAACTGACAAATATTGCATTCATATCATGCATATAACATACATTTTCATGCATTCGCAGGTGTTACCAATCAATTCTCTTGTATCTTTATGTTTTCTTAGCAACAAGTTCCGATGACGGCAAATCACTCGTATTTGATTCTATGGAGCCTTTGAGCCATGGGCCCCCTTTTTTGCTCTGATTCAGACTTCGGCAACAAATTGACTTCTCACCGCTACGTGCTCAAAAATGGTTAACCATGGAACAACTTTATGAGGTTCTGACTAAGATGAGAACATAAATGGATATCGACATGAATCAGTATATGGAGGTTATTCAAGCCTCCTATCACTTATAAGGAGGAAACGCATCATGAGAACAATTTGGAAATTGAAGTCTTCAGGCTCCCGATTAGTGAAATTGACAAAAGGTTCCACCTCTTGGAGAAATATTGAAAGTCATAAAAGGTTGTGACTCTGTTGAGTTAGACATTGTGTGTTTGAGCTTAGTGCCTGATGTCAAAAACTGCAAGGGTGATTTACTCTCACTCCGAATGGTTGGGATATTGAAGCCAAAGTGGCAATCACCTCTTGTACACATGTGGAAGTTGCTTGGGGCTCCCGACCGAGGGATAAGCAAGACCTGGTCTATCTTAAGCTTTGCATCATTTGTGTTGCTCGAATCCCTTAAAGCATTACAAATTTGTGGGTGACTCCGTTAGAATCTTTTGTCAGGCGGTAATCAGGAGTATTCTACAGAGACATTTCTGATTCTCAAGGTTCTGCTTCATACCTTATTTGCCTCTTCTCATGATTTCCTTCTCGGTGGCCTTCTCTTGTTAACAGAGATGGAAAGAATATGAGAAACAAATTGATGTGATTTTATTGCCTTGTGCCTATTTACTTTCTTGCTTGTTGGAACTTCAGATGGTTAAGATTTGGATTTTGGGTCTAGCTCATCGCATATATCTCTTTTGAGTCCGATGACTATATCAGGGTCCTCCATTTATGATGGAGATTACCATTCCAACTTCTATATTTGGCGTTTCCGACCGAGGGATAAATAAGACCTGGTCTATCTTGAGCTTTGCACCATTTGCATATCTCGAATCCCTAAAGTAAGGTGATGCTAGGGCACCTGGCCATTCAAATGAAGATTGCAGGCCATTCAGAGACAAAAATTCAAAGATCTCATCGATTCCAGAGCGATCACATTCACTCCAAGGGGTTCATGCCTAATTTGAAGTCTCGAAAGGGTCTCAAAATTCCAGAAAGTATTCAAGAGCAATAAGTCCTAACGGAGTCAAGTCTCCTCAACAATGGCAGCTGTCATACCCCAATTTTTGACCCTAAGATCATACATCAATTGCATTCAATCATCAATCAAGAGCACCATTGTGAAGCTTTATCTTTGATACTGTGATTATCTCTGAGGGGAATTATCGAGCATTTATAGCCTTTTATTTGTTTATACTAACCAAAAATCAAAAAAATATGTGTTTTGTCTCTTTTGTTTATATTTTACAGGTAAAAGATCGGGCAAAAATCAAAACAGTGCAAGAAAACTTTTTTTGGAAAATTGAAGGTGGAAATCGATTTACCCCTATGGGAAATCGATTTCCTGTGCGCAAAATTCAAAAAAATATAAGGAGGGAAGCTTGGCATCATTTTGGCACCTTTTTTATTTGATCATTTTATTAATTTTCCACCTCATCAAAATTAACCCCTTCATTAAAACCCACTTAAACCTCATTTTACCATTTTTACCATTTAAATTGCACTTAAATACCAATTAACCACAAATTAATTACCAAACACAAAAAGACCAAACTACCACTACTCTTGCTCCAATTCTATAAATAGAGACCTCTACTCTCTCATTTCACAAGCTTTGAGAGCCAACAAACCCCTTGCAATTTCTCTCCTCATCCCTACCAAATTCACCAAAGCTCTTTGTTCTTTCATAAAGTTTGTGAGTCACACCTTGAACCTCACAAACTTTGAGCTAAGCCACCTTTCATTTCACTCTTTTTTCTTCAATTGTTGAGAGATCAAGATTTGTGTTGGTGATTATTGAAGTGGATCTAAGTTTTGTTCAAGAATTGGTAATTTTCATCATCCTTTTTCATCTACCATAATGTGATTCTTTTGTGCTTGTATGTGATGCATATTTGATGCTATATTGGTCCTATTTGATGGTGATTTGGTGGAAAATTCGTGCTCCAATGGATATGTGATCATAAGGTGTTTGTATGTTTGCCTAAATCAAGTTTCAAAGTTCATAATGCTGTTTTTTTGAAAACTGTGCGCAGGAAATCGATTTCCTACAGAGGGAAATCGATTTCCACTCTGTTTTTTGCGCCAGATCTAAATTTTGCAAGCAGGAAATCGATTTCCTACAGAGGTAAATCGATTTCCAGTGAAGCAGAATGTTTGTTTTTGCTATTTTTGACTTGTTTTTGGTTCTAACTCTTCTTATACTCCATTCTTTTGATATTTTCTTTGAACCACAAATTAGAGGCCTAATTTCTCTCTAATTTCAATGGACTTAGGGCGTTGATAGGATGAGAATCCGAATCCGCAATATTAAGTGATTGAAGTTATGGATGAAAGGAGCTTTTGAATATGGTTCCATCTTTTGTTTCTCTTTATTTTGATCGATGAAAGTCTTAATACCTTGAGAATTCTTATGGATTCTTGGTAAAGACTAGATCACTCACCATTTTTTTTCCGTGCGGTATTGCTTTCGGAGAGTGATCTACATATCGCTTCTCTCGCATGCATTAGCACATAAAGTTTTGACCGGCCTCGTTGTAGGGTGATTTCTACATAAATCACTTGGCGATCTGCTTAACATAGCGCAATATTTCGTGTCCCGAATAAAAAAAGATCAAATATGGAAGAGAATTGTATGCGGTTGATTTAAGACTTATGGAGGTTTATCGTGTAGTCGCTCTGATTTTATCAAGCTTCTGATAAATGTCCATTGAATTTAAATCCGAGAACATCCTTCACTCACCATCGATCTTTATTACTAACTTTGATAACATACTTGACAAGTTTCAAGATGGTTATCTTTAACATCTAACAACTAACTTTAATTTCCGCATTTTATTATATTGCTCTTTATTTCTCGCTTTATGCTTTATTTTATCATTTCATCATGTTTATGTTTCCGCTATTTTCTCTTTGTCCATTTGGACGTTTACATTCTGCCATTTTCTCTTTGTCCATTTGGACGTTTATATTCCGCTATTTTCTCTTTGTCCATTTGGACGTATTGTTTATGTTTCCGCTATTTTCTTTTTGTCCACTTGGACCATACTTTACTTTTATGCTAAAACACTAATAAATGACAAAAATCTAATAAACGTTTAAGGCTCTCTTTTGGACTATTGGTTACTATCCCGAGCATTTTGGAGATTCGGACTTATGGACTTAGTATCTCTGGACCCTTATGATATTGTTACTCTGCTGTTATTCTGTCTGTCTGGCATTGGATTGTTGTCTGTTTGTATGTGCAGGTATTTCCTTGAAAGCCCTTGATGGTTAATTCCAAGGCACCGATATAAGGATTTTACCCGAAAACAGCCGTTACTCTGCCCGATTTTCGTCAGAATTTTAATGTGCTTAATGCAAAGTGGTGCTAAGATAATAAATTCATCTGGATCCCCAAGTGATAATGTTGGTTTAGTATTGATATTCCAAAGGATGGGAAATCTACCTTGACTCATAATGTCAAGTGTTGGCTTCTTCTTCGGTTAGACCGCTCTTTTCCTTAGCTTTTATTTTACGTAATAGGATAGCCTCTTCATCTCCTCCCCTTCTTAAATTTTCAAAATCTTCTCCCTTTTTCAAAAACCTTCTTATACTTGCATTTTTTTTCAAAACCTTTCTTTTAAAAATATCTTTTGCCCTTAGTGGCTTTTTCTTCAAAAGTTTAGACACTGTTAATTGTCGGAACGAGTGGTTATACCCCACGATTTTGAAATTGATTGATATAATGAGATCTTTTCCGCGTGAGAGAGCTAGTGGCATACTCGTCGATTTTATCCGAGTTGGAGCCCTTCTTTCATTTGCGAAGCAAAGAACTCATTTGTTCTCATGCTCAAGATTAATGGCTGAGTATTTCTCTCCGACGACGATAAAGTGTTTATTCGTTTTTAAAAAAAAAATGTTTTCCCTTTAAGAGGAACTACATTAGCTCTGACTTCTCCATTGCACCGAGGAGGTATGTAGGCACAAAGCTTAACGCTTTGCCGAGCTTATTTTAAAATAAACAAACCCTTTTTTAGCACACACGACACAGATTTTCAAAAAGGTTCCTGTGGAATACCACAGATATGATGGGTGCTTAAAACCCTCCCCTTGTATAATAAACACCCGAACCTGAGTTCTCTTTCTTGTTTTAAAAACAAAACTTTGGGTTTTTCGTTCTTTTCCCTTTTCCTTTGAAAAAAATAAAGCGCGGTGGCGATTTCAAACGAAATATTGAGTCGAGTCAATCCTATGGCTTCGATCTCAGATTTTCCCCGCTACAGCAGCCATTCAGTTCTTTATTGCATTCTCATTTGTAACATTTCATTGTTTGTTTAAGCATTGCTAGCATGTAAAAACTTGTTAATTTCTGAATGAAAATCATAATACATTGTTTATGTTGGTCTTGAAGTAATCCATTCGTTATCACTCATAAAATGATTTGCTTGCATATCGATACCAACTTTATTAATCCCTTGCCTAGGCAAAGAGCAGAGGGAGAATGATGAAAGATAAAAATGCAAAAATCTCTAATTGTGTGCTTTTGAATAAAACCCTCCTGATGATGTACAAGCATTGTTTCAAATCCCTAAACACCGGAGATATAAGAGAGTGCAACCATCATTAACCCCTTTGAGCCTTGAAGTAGGAGTTTCTTTTCTGTTCATAAAAAACCCTTAATTTTAACCCTGGGGCAAGATAGTGTTCATTTAACTTGATCGAGCGTTCAAAACTCATCAATGGTAGAATACAACAATGGTTATCCTTCAAAAGGTTGAGGAATGTCAAAACCGTAATGGTTATCCTTATTCCGTCAAGAGGTCAAGAGATGACGATGCCACAATGGTTATCCTTCATAGATCAAAGAATGAGGCAGTCACAACTTTTCCAACAAATCAAAGGCAACGCAGGATCACACGACTTGTAAAAAAAATATGGCAACAAAAAAAAAAGAAGAGAATAGAAGAAAAATAGTAGAAAATGATATTGAAAAGTGCCAAGCGAAAAACAAAGTCGTGTGATGATCAATCAAAAGAATAAGAAAGTGAGTGACTGCCATGTCCGAAAAACCTCATTGATTCTTCAACCATCTCAAAATTCCTTGTGAGGGACGAACACTCATGTCCAGCTAACTCAACATAGAACTGAAGAATATCACGAAGGGGAGGGTACAAATAATTTTGAGCCTAAAAATCCTTTGTTTCTGAAAATCGTGAACCCGGCCATGTTACAACCCTCAAAAGTCCTAATTGAAGTAGGATTTATTTTGAAATCACACTCTAATGAGGTAGTGTTTAACTGACTAAAAATGAAGCGTGACACATACCCATGTTGGTATCGTATGCCTGCTTTATCTTTATGCAAAAATTGAGGTTGTATCAACTAGTGATCCATTCACAAGAGGTCGCAACCTCATTTCAAAAAGTTTCTTTAAACTTCACGACTAACATATGCTTTGAATTAGAATTATCATTCGTAGAATTAACATTTTTCTGCATGCAAAACATTTGCTTAACATCAGGGAAATTTTCAGGATGAGAATCAGCGAAGAGCTTGATCATGTCAAAGTAAAGAGACTTGAGAACTCCGTGGAGTAAAAATCCAATCATTTCAGAGACTGATTATCAAGGGGCATGTTTCCTGAAGGCTCCGTTGAGCATGAGTAGTTGATACTTCCGTTAATTGACTACCTTGAGGAGAGAGTGTCCTGAATATTCTGTTGAGCAAATGCAGTTTGATTGGTTATCCTGAGGGAAAAGGTTGAATGTTGCGTCGAGCGTGATAAAGTTGCTTCCACATGTTGCTTGATTGTATTGGAACTTAGGTATTCTTATAAGATGTGTAATCTGGGGTAATCACGTCGATAAATATCTTCAAGCTTCCATCAATCTGGGGAAATCACGTCAATAAATCTCTTCAAGCTTCCGTCAATCTGGGGCAATCACGTCGATAAATCTCTTCAAGCTTGATCAATCTGGGGCAATCAAGTTGAGGAATCTCTCTCAAGTTGAGTCAATTAGGGGCAGTTACGTCGAGATTCGACGAATCTCTTCAAGGATCTATTGATCTGGGTGGACTATTTCAAACGTTTGAACATACTGGGGCAGATATCTCAAGTATTTGTGGTGCAAGGATCCTTTGGGGGAAATTCTTTCGTAGGTCATAAAGCTTGGGGCATAATCTTCTGATTTGTATTGTCCCTCCCCGATCATATGAGTTTATTTCTCCTGGAAATTTGGTCTCTCCCCAAGCACAGGAATTTATTTCTCCTGGAAGTTATTCTATTTCCCCAACCTAATCTGCTTATCTGGATTTCTCATCCCCATCATGAGGAATCGATGGAATCTCCTCGAGCTCACCATCCCCGAGCAGTTCAAAGTGTAAGGAAAGTCAGACGAAGTCACTTCCTCCCCACTTCAACCCTCAGCACAGTTGCCAATAATCTTTGGTGCTGCAGGGTTTCCAACACCGATTCATATTGGTAGCTCAAGAATGCAAGCAATGGGCCCCAATGATCCTGCTTCTCTGTCACACCGGGGCCTTTATTTGGGTCCTTTCATATAGTTTTCATTGCATAAAACATTGCATCCTCAAACGCGTAGCATATCCATCAAGTTAGATCATTATGCCATGGAAAATTTCAAACATGCATACGAAGCATAAGCCGGATAATCTGAATCAACGCTCAATCAAGACAGTGATACATCCCCATAGAAAATGTCATCCTTATGAACCCCGATTGATATCTATTATCATTACAAACCTTCTCAAGCCACGGTGCCAATACATGGTATTCTCAATCCCCAGTGACGTTTGTATTTCTACTATTCTCAAACCTCATTGTTGATGTCTATCACTTCTTCTCCAACCTCAGTGTTGATGCTTATCGTTCTTCTCAACCTCAGTGTTGAAGTCAACCACTCCTTTCCTCCCCCTAACCTCAGTGTTGATGTTTATCCTTTCTTTCAATCCTTAGGGTCGTAGATCCGTAGATCTTACCCTCGTCATTTCTTTCTTTTGAAGATCGTAGGTCCGTTGATCTTATCCTCGTTTCTTTCAAACTTTAGGGTCGTAGGTCTGTTGATCTTACCCTTGTTTGTTTTTCAACGTGGATCGTAGGTTCGTTGATCTTATCCTCATCTCTTTCTTGTGGGTCGTGAAGGATAGAAAAACACTTAGAAAGGGGGGGTTTGAATAAGTGTAACTTAAAAACTCTTAAGATAAAACAATTGCACAATGATTTTTATCCTGGTTCGTTGTTAACGAAACTACTCCAGTCCACCCCCTTAGAGTGATTTACCTCACCTGAGGATTTAATCCACTAATCAACCTTGATTACAACGGTTTTCCACTTAGATACCTTCTAAGTCTTCTAGAGTATTCTGATCATAACTTGATCACTCTAGGAACACAATGCTTAGATACCCTCTAAGACTTCTAGAGAATCTGATCACAACTTGATCTACTCTAGTTCTTTTACAAATGAATGTAAACAAATTCTTATAAGAGTTTTACAATGCTTCTTAATAAGCTATAATCACAAATGTAATATTTCTCTTAAATTTCTAAGCTTAATCTCACTAAGATATTACAAAAGTAATGTGAGGTTGAAGATGAAGTTTGATAGCTTTTGATTCAGCAGCGTTTCAGCAAGTTTGTAAAGATTCGGTAATTCGTCAAGTCTTGCTTCTGATCAGAACTTCACTATTTATAGGCGTTATGAGAAGATGACCGTTGGGAGCATTTAATACGTTGCGTGTTCCGTACAGCCTTGCATTTAATGTTTCACTCTTTTGTCAACTACCTCGAGCCTTGCTTTTCCTGCTTTTATTGACTTTGCCTTTAATAGCTTCTAACGTTCCTTTTGTCAGTCAGCGTAGCCTATCATCTTGTACTTGCTTCTGATCTGATCTTTGTAGATACAACGTTTGAATATCAGAGTCATTCAGCTTAGTGCAGAGCATCTTCTTGTCTTCTGACCTTGAAGTGCTTCTAGCGTGATACCATAAGAACTTCAGTGCTTCTGCTTCTGAACTCAAGTTCTTCTGATGCTTCATAGATCATGTTCTGATTCTTCTTGACCATCTTCTGATGTCTTGCGAGAGCATGTTCTGATGTTACATACTTGAACCTTCTGAGTCAGTACTTCTTGCGCTGAGTTTGTGCATACTCTTTATATATTTCCTGAAATGGAAAATGCATAGGATTAGAGTACCACATTGTCTTATACAAAGTTCATATATAATGTTATCATCAAAACTAAGAATATTGATCAGAACAAATCTTGTTCTAACAATCTCCCCATTTTTGATGATGACAAAAACATATATAATTGATATGAATTTGCAATCAGAATTTCAGATGACTAAAGACAATTACACAGTTATAACATAAGCATATAAACATAGTGTGTGAATATGTCTCCCCCTGAGATTAACAGTCTCCCCCTGAAATAAATACTAGAAGAATTTATAAATAAAAGACTTCCTTGAGTATTTTCCATTTCAGTCGAGACATTCACATTTGCCTAGAACTTCAGAACATTCAGATCTTCTACTTCTTGCTTCCATAAGACAGCTTCAGAGCTTTGAATTTCTTCAGAACATTCAGAGCTTCTGCTTCTTGCTTCCATGGGATAGCTTCAGAGCTTTGAATTTCTTCTTGAATCATGTCATGCTTGATTGTATCAGAACATTCTTGAATG
Source organism: Vicia villosa (assembly GCF_029867415.1). Classification (NCBI taxonomy): domain Eukaryota; kingdom Viridiplantae; phylum Streptophyta; class Magnoliopsida; order Fabales; family Fabaceae; genus Vicia; species Vicia villosa. The sequence continues at coordinate 167,382,395 of NC_081182.1, forward strand.
TATTATAGCATCATCAGAGCATCTTTAACATCCTGAAATGTTACAGCACAAACTAGACAACAAAAGTCAGAGCATGAATGAATCAGAACATTCTTTTAAGAAAGAACATGTATCAGAGCAATGCTAAAAACAATATCAAAGCAAACTCTGGTAATTTCTTAAATAGAATGTGTATCAGAACATATGAGGGATAAGAATGTGTTGGAGCATATTTTGCAACGAGAATATCAGAATATTCTTCCTTCTTGCTTCTGATCTTGAAGCTTCACAGCACTAAGCTTGCTTCAAATTCCAAGAACATGCTTCTTTCCGAAATAGCATATTCTTCACGTGTTTGCTTCTCAAGCCAATCACATGTTCTTCATGTATTTGCTTCTTATGCCAATAACATCTTCTTATGCCAATCCTGCAAAGATATTCTCAAAGACATAGAACTTGCAAATAGCATTAGAAATGTTGAGACTTAATCCCAGCAACTAATAATATAAATAAAATCAATTATCATGTTTCTCCCCCTTTTTGTCATAACATCAAAAAGCATTAAAAGATTCAGATAAAAAAAACAATATGGAGAGAAGAGAATAATATTTCATTGATTCAAACAAAATATCAGAAGATACAAGCAGATGCAAGAAAAACAGATGCAAGAACAAAGAAAAAAACTAAGACCAAAAGACTACGACTAGCCTAGCTTAGAAACTAGTTTGGCCAGAAGGTTTTGAATCTCAGTGGTGCTTTCAGACTGCTTCTCCATAAAGGTTCTGAATTCCTTATGGGTTTCCTCATGCTTATCCAAGCGAGAAGCAATATCATCTTGATTCTGTTGAAGAGCCTTGACAACATTCACCAGAACAGAAGGTTCGGTAGAAGAAGCTTCACAGCTATCGTCCAAAGGAATAGCATTCCCAACAGTAGTATCTAACATGAGAACATCTTCTTGATTTTCCTGAACAGGAATTTCCTCAGCAAGATGATTCTCAGCATCTTGATCCTCAACATCAGCTTCTGACACAGAAGCATCTTCAGCATATTCTGGAGTAGGGATCTCAGAATCTTCATTCTTCAGAGCCTTAAGAATCTCATCCAGATTCTTTGGAGGAATGGGAGCAGTAACTTCTGAAGGATATACAACATCTGGATACATAATATCTGGTGCTTTCTTTGAGGGATTCTCCCTTAGCCAGTTAAATATCGACTGAAAATCTCCTGTCAAGACAGAATATGGAGGCTTCCACACTACCATAGTTAGGCATGGTTCATTTTCCAATTCATCAACAAATTTCTTCTCCTCAAGAGATCTCCAATTTGTGATTGGATGGTGATACTTACCATCATCAAGCTCCAAGAAACAACCAGGAGAACCAGATACTTCAGCCAAGCATCGCTTCTGGATGTTCATAGCATCAAACTGAAAATCCTTTCTAAAGCAATTCCATAAGCCCCGAATAGAAACATGATCCAACTTGGAGTCATGAGCAGCTCTCAAGGTTTCCATCCTTTTTCTGAACTTAAGATTGAACAAAGCAAAATCGATATCAATGGAGGGTTCAGGAGGGTTAAAGGTGAAACGATAGTCAGGGTACAGAAGGCAATAAGGATTGGATTTTCTTGAAGGTAAAGAATGGGTTAAAGAAGGTGGAGATTCTGTGGTGAAGGTAGATGAAGATGAATTATCAGAAGGTGTTGGGGGAATGGCATTTAGTGGTTGAGGGTTCAGAATTTGTGTAGAAGGAGGTGGTTGGAAACTGTTTGGAATGGTGAAAGAGTTATGGGGTTCAGAAGGAGGAGGCTTTTTCTGAGAGGAAGAAGCAGCATTATATGCATGAAAAGATTCCCTGATGCGCTTCTCACGGTATTCTTTAGATTGTACTTTGAGAGGATCATAGGGAAGCTTCTGCTTCTTAGCTGGCTTGGATTCTGCTTCTGAAGCTTTTCTCTTCAGTTTCTGTTCCTTCTTATTCTTATCTTTTCTTCTCAACTCTTCAAGAGAAGGAAGTTTTCTTCCTCGAATCCACGCAGGATCAACAGAAGATTGAGCTCTAACACAGGACTTCAAGTAGCGCTAGACAGACTTGTCTAACTCTTCTTTAAACAAGTGAGAGAAACTCGCAACAGGAGTCCTTCTGGTTAGAATATTTGGAAATATTCTTGGAGCAGAAGTTACCTTTTCAATCAGCTGCATCCTTTGCAAGTCAAAACCATTCAGAATATGTCCTTGAATGACAGTCAAGAACTTGGGTGTACCAACAGCTTTCAGAAGATCCAACAAATCACATTCTATCAGAATGTCTGATATCATTCTAGAGAGAGGAATGGAATTCTTCTTGAAGTTTGGATTCTTCTTGCGTTCTTCATCCCTTGACTCTTCAATATTTGTCTTCAAATGTTGAAAGAGTACGCTTGAGATATCAACTTGTATACCTTTTCCAATGCAGAAAAGAACATACTTCTGATCCTGATTTACATAAGTAGCACCAAGAGAAGGCTTTCTATGGTAGAGAGTTCCCAAAATAATCTCAGCCCAAATTCTGTAAGAAGACTTCAAAGAAGTAGTGAGATGAGATGCAGAACTGAAGGAAAAAAATTCTCTATCAAATTCTTGCCAATCCACTCTACCAGGTAGAGCACCTGAGATACCTTCTGTATCATCTAGACCATACAGCTTCCTGATCATCTTCTCAGTTACCACAACTTCATGCCCTAACATGAAGGAGATGATAGCAGTTGGAGTAACTGTTGCATGCACCCATAAATCCTTAACCAAAAGAGGATACACTGGTCCAACCAGTCATTCAAAGTAGTTCGACCAACCTTGTTCCATCATTTAAGCCTTTGTTTTGAAATCATGTTCCCTCAGATTTTCAAAATCTACCATTATTTCGCAGAGAACTTCCAGTTCAATTGAAGGAATAGAACAAGTCTTCAATGGAGCGTAACCAAATTTGTGTTGAACAAGATGAGCAGACGACATTTTTCTTTGAGTACTTGAAGATGAAAGCATGAAGTTTTCTGAGATTCGGTTTAGAACTAGGATCTATGCAAACAAAGAAAGAGAGAGAGATGAATGGAGAGAGAGAGAGAGAGAGGATGTAAAGAGATGAAATGTTATGAGGAGGTGTTTATATAGAGACGGATTTGAAATGAAATGCAATACGTGTTTGAATGAATATGATTATAGAAAACATGGAACAAATGCATTTAATGAAAAATGACGTTAGGAGAGATAACGTAATATTTGAAATGATTTGCACAGTTACCTAGGGCGGCGTCTCATCAACTGCACGCATGCTTGTCTAATTAGAGTGAACACGTGTTCATCTTCTGGAAAACTGGTGACAGCTGTTTTGCTTTAAAAGATATTCTGAATCAACTTAGATAATGAAACGTTAGTAATAACAGAATCAGAACATCTAATTGATCAATATCAGAACTTCTTATAAGAAGATAAAACAAAAACATTTCAGAACTTATCCATACGTCGGAACTTCTAATCTTCTCATTCTGGGCATAAATCCATACTGATATTCTTCAGAATGAACTTAAACCTATCTTCAGCAAGGGGTTTTGTAAAGATATCAGCCCATTGATGGTCTGTATCCACAAAGTTTAAAGAAAGAACACCCTTCTGAACATAGTCCCTAATGAAATGATGTTTAATCTCAATATGTTTAGATTTGGAATGTAAGATTGGATTCTTAGATAAACATATAGCAGAAGTATTATCACAGAAGATAGGATTGATACTCTCATATATCTGATAATCTTATAACTAACTCTTCATCCAGAGCATCCGTGTGCTACAACCAGCAGCAACAACGTGTTCTGCTTCTGTTGTTGAGAGGGCAGTGGTAGCTTGCTTCTTGCTATACCAGGAGATCAGGTGACTTCCAAGAAATTGACAACTTCCAGAAGTACTTTTCCTTTCAACTCTATCTCCAGCGTAATCAGCATCACAATAACCTTGTTAGACGCTGGCCTTAGGATCTAGAGGGGGGGTGAATAGATCTTACACAGTTTTGCGGAATTAATTGAACTTTAAGCGGAAGTGATTCTGAATCGACTCGCGTCTATTCCGAACCACTATTGAAACGATTGTATATGTGTTAAAACCACTAACCAGCTTGAGATAAACGATAAGAGAATACACTATAGAATCAATACGTCGCTCTATTGAAGATCAATTAACTTCTTATATGATGAACGACGTTTGCAATGCAGCAATAGTGAAATAAGCAAAAACACAAACACTTGGTGATAATGATCAAATTGATGGTGATTCAATGTGTGATGGATTGTGATGTTTATATAAGTTCTTAGTTCACAATCTTAACACTCGAAACGTTGATCAATTTGCTATTATAACCAAATATAAACAGAACGTAAATTTAAAAGGTAAAAGCGACAAGAACACGATATTTGTTTAGGAAGTTCGTCGATCGTCCTCGCTACGACTACGTCTGCCCCCAATTCCAAACTGAAATTGGGAAATCTTTCATTAATGTTGAAAGCAGTTTATACAAAGAAGATAACAAAGCGATAAATCATAAACCAATTATGTCGATCCTTTGAATCTTCTTCCCCCTTAATCTTGAGTCATATCAAGGTGATCCAAGAGCTTCACTTGATCCCTTTTCTGCAGTGTCTTGAATTGCCTTGAACCCTTGTTCTTCAATCTTCACACTCAGATGGATCCTCAATGAAACCTCTTGATAAAAACCCCCAAGAAACACCTATCTTGGAGGACAAAACCCGCAGATTTTATTCACCAAAAACCCCACAAATCTTCACCCACTAGGAATCTTCAATTCCGTTCCATGGACGTTATCGAACTCGATCACTAACCCTCAACGCAAGAATGATTATGTGTAATTGTGTTGGAGATGACGAAGAACGAAGATGAGAAGCCTTTGTGTATCTTTCAGTCGTTGGTGGTGTATTCAATAATGAAAATTTGATAATGTATATAAGTGCCTATCAGTTGGAGCCAAGAATAACAGACATTTTGGCATTTTTGATCAGTTAGGTCACCTCTTGTAGAGCTTAGGTCGACCTAGCAGAGGTGCATTAACTTGAAATGATTTTGCTCCCAGTTAGGTCGACCTGTTTGGGAAGTAGGTCGACCAAAATTCTCTTCAAATGAGTTTTTGGAATATTTCTTCAGTTTAGGTCGACCTAGTTGATGTGTGGGTCGACCTAGCAGAAGTATGTGAAATTTTCTCCATTTTAGGTCGACCTAGGTTGACAGTAGGTCGACCTAGCTGCTGCTTTTCTGCATTTTTCTTGTTTTGCTTGTGTTGGGTCAACCTATATGCATAGTAGGTCGACCTGCTCTGTCACAAATGACCAATGCTTGCTTTTCCTTGAGTTCTTCTGCTTGTCCCTTGTTGCTTGTATGCTTATTGAGTTTGCCATGAATCAAAAACATCTTTGTGATTGTGATCTTGTATTCACATACTCCCCCTTTTTGATGTTGGCAAACCGATAGTAGAAGCTTTGGCAGTAAGTAATGAAGGCTCAACAAAGCTCCCCCGTACACTCTGCTGATCTCCCCCGTACACTCAGCATCTATCTCCCCCTTTGACAACATCAAAAAAGAAACAACGAAACAGAAGAGAAAAGTAACGAGAGAAACATAAAGAATACCGGCATTCATAGTAATAGATAACATGTAGATAGTGAAACCATAAGAACCAAAAAAGTTTAAAACGAACACTACAACATACATAATCGTTAACAGAAGCAAGTAGAGGTGACATAATATCCAAAGAAAACTTTTAATGTTACAACCAAGCACACATAATATTCAGACAAATTTAAAAGAAAACTAAACTAAGTACTTAGAAACTTTAGTAAATATTCATGACAATGATGGAATGAGATGTAATGATATGATGGAATGAAAATATATGCATCCTAACGCCTGCCCCTTCTTCCTCTTCCTCTTTGAAATGTTTGAGGACGGTCTTCTTCAACTTGTTCCAACAGATCAAGCACGGAGTGGTTTAAAGTATTGAAGCTTTGACTTATGTTGGCATGACGATGCAATGCCGTTTCCTCAAACTGATTCTGTCTTAGAGTCGAGTTGGAGGCAAAAGTCTCAAAATCGCTTTTGTGGTCTTGAACTAAGTTGTACAACGATTGATATTGTCGTTGTTGTTCTTCATAGAGATCTTGTTGGAGCTGTTGCATTTGTTGGAATTGGAGCTGTTGCGTGTTGAAGTGTTGTTGTTGTAGGAGTTGCATATTCTCTAACATGGAAATGATGTTGGTTTGATCTGGCGGAGGCGGAGCCGTGTATCCCCAAGGGATATCCTCTTGTTGTGAAGGAACATATCTCCAATTTGCATCTGTATCTTGTGCAACATCTTCCATGTGGTGATCATCATCATTTGCATTGTCTTGATCAAGTCCTTCTTCTTCATTTGCTGCATTGTTTCCAAACTCCGTGGGATCATCATAATTGTAGATAACCTTCCCTGTTCCCTTTTGAATGAGATAGTAGGTTTTCCTAACTGGATTCCAATGGTATCCCATAAGAGTCAAGGTGGTTTGTGAGAATTCTTGAGATTGATGTATGCGAGTGTAGTGTAAGTGATCAAGTCGCATGCCGAAGTGATTGACAATTGTTTGAATGATTGATCCATAACACAGGGCTGTAGTTTTCTGTTGGACCTCATGAAACTTAGCAGCTAGGAAGTGAGGCCAATGTATACGCGTTCTATTTTGCAGCAGATACATGAGCACAACTTCATTCCTTTCAATTCTTGAATACCCTCCTGCCCTTGGTCGAATGATTCTTGAGATGACCCAATTTAGGAGCCTAGGATCTCGCTTCAGATGACCGGCTGTTATTGTTTCATTAGGTCTGTCAAATACGGAAGGGTCTTTGAGGATAGACTTCATGTAGGCCTCATGGTCATAGTTTCCCGGTACATCCCCGTCTTCCATACAGAATTCATCACCTACAATTTTCAGACCAAAGATACTAATCCAAGCCCGTTTGTCAACAACATGCGACGTAGAGCCCATTTTGAAACAGAAATTACAACCATCCCCTTTTGTAAATCCTGCATAGAAATCCCTGACGGTATTTTCACAGTACGGAGTATCACATTGCACTAAGGGATGAATATTTTTATGTTCAATCAAAGCAGCGACATCGGGGATATGCATGTTTTCGACAAGATTTGGATCATAGGTATATTGCTTAACAATTTTTCTTTTCATCTGCCATTTCTCAAAATTTCCCTACAATCAGGATGAACAAGAGTACTTACCGATTGAGATGATGAACCAGAAGCAATTTGCTTTCCCTTTCTTGATTTTGGAGGCATGGTTGTTGATGATTTGTGTGAGAGGGATGATTTTTGACACTCTTTGAACTTTGAGGAATTAGGGTTGGCCGTACACAATGATGTGAGAATGAGTGGGAAAGAGAAGAGGAATGATTATGAATGAATGGGGATGGGTCGGGTCGACCAACAGACCCAAATTTGGAAATATTTGAACCAGTAGGTCGACCTAATTTAGGGCTGGGTCGACCTAACAGAGAAGCCTTTAAAAAAATTGCAGATTAGGTCGACCTAAAAAGAGGGTAGGTCGACGTAACTGGGCATTTTGGCTAAAATGTTGAAAAAGGCTTGTGTAGGTCGACTCAGATGCAGGGTAGGTCGACCTAAGTTGCTTCAAATGTTTGAAATGTCTTAGGGATGTTACTATATGATGCATTCATGCTCAGTTACTTGCTTGTATGCCCAAAACATGATATGTTATGAATAGAGATGATAAACACATATATGTAATTGAGATATATAGATACACATGTATGAAGTCACTGTAAGCATGTTAATTGATAGCATATTATAGTATCAATAAAATTTTTGGAAGTGAACAATAAACATGTTACCGCTTTCTCAATATGTAGGTGTTTTGTCATCATTGTGTGGAATCCTCTTGTCAGTGTGCCATACTCCTAGATTTGATGATGAATTGTCTTGATAGAATGTTTCACAACTTGATTGCTTGATTTTGCGAAAAACTCATCTAGTATCGATTACTTGATGTTCTCCCGGATGCGGGACAGGGTCCCAAACATTATTCTGCTTAGAATAGGTCTAAATTTCCTTGCAAAGCAACTTGCCAATTGCACATCAAGTAATGCGTCCTTTGTGTTTTTCGGGTTAACTTGTATTTGTGATGTATCTTATACATTTGTGGTGGCCAGGTCACCTACATTTCCTTTGCCAAGAATAGTTCTTCATAGATGACATATTGTTGAATGCAGTATAGGGCAAACAACAAAAAAGATTTGGAAATATTGATTCAGGAATTATCGTCCACAGAGATGGAGAGATGCCATTCAACAGTTTCTACGGTTTCGAGCTTGAGTTTGAATGAGCAAAAAGTAAACAAAGATATAGACAGAAAAAGAATGAACACATTCTTAGAAGAGAAATAACTTATCAGGAATGTAAATATATTCACTCTTCACAAACATACACTTACCAACCCGTTATACTCAACCTACGATACTCATCCATGTCATCACGTATCTCTCACATAAGCGTCCATCTCTGGAGCACAAACGAGATCATCTCACAACTAAGGTTATCTCTAACGCGAAGTCACGAGAACATCCGTGTTCTCGCGTAAGCGATCTCTCGCGCGCCGCTCAAACACGAAAGCATTAAGAACAGATACAAACAGTGAATGCTAGCTCTAAATCTATCTCTAGAGTTCAGAACCAACAGATTATCATCCTAGATAAGGATTCAAGAAGTTTATCTCTAAAGCACCCCAAATCCCCAGCATAGAGCAAAAATCCAGAACAACATCAACACAGATTCGTAAAGCAAGTTAAATATAACATTATAATCGATAAATATACATAAGATTCAAGTAAATATACAAACAAACCCAACCAAAGAGAAATACACAAAGAAGAAGAGAAATGAACCGAAAATCTCCTGGTTTGTCAGCTCCGTTCGACGCTCAATCCACCCCTGATCATCCTTGTGCAACCTCCGAAGTTGTTTTCTAAGCCAATTCTACTCTAAGAATGAAGTTGATGGTGTTGGGACTCAAAAATACCCAAACCATGACCTAAAAATGTGATTTTGGCTCCTTTTAACGAGCTGCTGTCTTAGCAGGTCCGCTTAGCGGACCCCCTCCGCTCAGCGGACTCAAAATTGCTTCCAGATGCTGATTTGCTCCGCTGGAGCTCCGCTCAGCGGACCCCCTCCGCTTAGCGGAGTCTGCTAAAAATCAGATTTTGTTTTCGCCATAACTCGAGAACCGTAACTCCGAATTGCGCCCGGTTCGAAGCGTTGGAAAGCTTATTCAATGCTATATCCAATAATGAATGAATGGAACCCAAAATGATGATTTTGGTCATCCTTATTTTGAGTCTTTGGAAGTCCGCTTGACGGTGGCTAAGCGGGCTTTCACCAAAATTGCGAAATCGAAGCCGTGTCTTTGACACTTTATTCCTCAAGGCTCCAATAAGCATGAATACCTATAAAAACAAAGGAAAAACTATCAAATGGTATAAAAGTATATGAAAATACAACTATTCACAAAGTATACGTATTTATACATAAAACGGGGAATTATTCAAACGGTATTAACAAAAGTATCGATAAGTGCCACTATTTACATACATAAAATAAGTACATTTTGGCACTTATCAAACTCTCCCCAACTTGAAACTTTGTTTGTCCTCAAACAATGTCAAATAAATCAAAGAATTGAAAGTAATAAACCAAAGAATTATGAATCAACAAGTTTTGAAAACCAAAAACAAATGTATGGCTTAATACAAAAACGTATAAACAAAGTAAATACTTACCACTATCCTACAACGACAACATATAAACGAAACTAATCCTAAGTACAAAAATCATGCAAAACATTCTAAACCAATACATGCTATCTCATGAATCACACCTAGCAAAATTTCATCAATGGATGAAGAACACACAAAGGTGAAGGACTTTTAACACTCATCCAACAATCTTGCAAACAAAAGATTAAATTATGCATTCATCCAAAAATCACATTGAAGATATAAAAGCAAGAATCACAAGGACTTTTAAAGGTTGTAATGTGGCTTGGTTAACAAACAAGGGATATGTCCTAAGGCTAATCGAAACAAAAACTTGACTAAACCTAAGGGAGTGATCAATCCACCAAAGAGTTAAACAACACAATTCCGATCAAATTTCTTCCTTAACCACAAGTTTCTCAAGCCAATCACAATACTTATTAGCACAATTATTCACTTACCTTTTCTTTTTCAAAACTTTTTCATTTTTTTTCTTTCTTTTTCTTTTCTTTCTTTTCACTTTTTTTTTCTTTTCAACCTCATAGCAACAACCAAGTAAGTGCACAATCATTTTTCTCCCCAACTTGAATTCAACCACATCATCATGTGAATACTCCCTACTTTCTAAGGCAAGGTAAGAATTCATACCAAAAATCATGGTTGAGGGTTCAAGAAAACAAAGAATCAATCATCCATGCAAAAATGAGAACTAAACACTCAAAGATAAGCATTTAGCAAAAAAAAACATGGACATTGACAAAAAGGCTTAAAAGGGTTAACAAATGATCACACACTCACAAGGTGAATTGACTATTTGGTTATGGTGGTTGTGCTCAAAATGAAACAAAATGCCTTGATGCTTTTCATGCTTTCATAAAATCAACATAAACAAAAGATTAAGCATAATAAAATCCAGTTAAAACAAAGATTGTGGCCTCCAGCATATGTAAACAATGGAAAGCTTCCTCACATTTATGGTTTGGGAACTAAAGTGATTCAATCAACAAGCAAGTAAGGCAAAAGAATGAATCGTATGGTAATTGTACAAATGAAAAGTTTCCTAAACATGTTATGCTATAGAAAGCGATAAATGAGTACCTTGAATGATACAACTTCAAAAACAATATCCTACCATACATCCGCAAGTTGAAACACTCAAGCTTTGGAAAATCACCTCAAAAATCTTCGAATTACCGAACAGAATTTGAGTACAAACAACCAATAAAAGAATTAGAAAAATAAAACTAGTATCTACTACTAAATAGCCTTGGTGAAAGTGGGAAAAATGAGTGAACCAAGTGGAATGGGAACCCCACTGGTACAGAGCAGAAAAACAAAATTCTGTTATGCTCGCTTAGCTGAGTTGAGCTCGCTTAGCAGACATAGAAAAAACCAGAAAAATCAGAACAAAATCTGGTGTTCCAGCTCTCTCCACTTCACCTAAATACCTCTTATACTGGAATATAAACAAAAATTTACAACCGTTGGGGTGCCTCCCAACAAGCGCTTGTTTTACGTCGTTAGCTCGACGCCTTTATTGTTTCGGTGTTTGGAAAGTAGCTTCCTCACGATATCATGGTAACGTCTTACCGTGCAAACCACAAGCAAGTGTCCTAACCAAACACTCAACAAACGTTACGGGTACAAATATATACAATGATTAAACGAACATAAAAGAAAACGCAAGTATACAATTATGTACACAAACCAACACATATGCACAAGTATGGAACACAAACAACTATTATGATACAAAAAGAGAAAATTGGTGAATGTTAGATTCACAAATTGAAAAGTGAAGATTTGTTATTAAAAAGCTCATCCGAGATCAACATGTTTCACCAACATTCACCAATAAAAGTATACTTATATATAACATATACAAGTAAACTTATATGGTGAACATAAACAAGTAAACATGTACAAGTAAATATATATACAAGTGAAACTATACAATATATACGATATATACAAAGCTCAAAACCACGATAACTATTGCGATGCAATCATAACCATCCCCGGCAACGGCGCCATTTTGTTGAATGCAGTATAGGGCAAACAACAAAAAAGATTTGGAAATATTGATTCAGGAATTATCGTCCACAGAGATGGAGAGATGCCATTCAACAGTTTCTACGGTTTCGAGCTTGAGTTTGAATGAGCAAAAAGTAAACAAAGATATAGACAGAAAAAGAATGAACACATTCTTAGAAGAGAAATAACTTATCAGGAATGTAAATATATTCACTCTTCACAAACATACACTTACCAACCCGTTATACTCAACCTACGATACTCATCCATGTCATCACGTATCTCTCACATAAGCGTCCATCTCTGGAGCACAAACGAGATCATCTCACAACTAAGGTTATCTCTAACGCGAAGTCACGAGAACATCCGTGTTCTCGCGTCAGCGATCTCTTGCGCGCCGCTCAAACACGAAAGCATTAAGAACAGATACAAACAGTGAATGCTAGCTCTAAATCTATCTCTAGAGTTCAGAACCAACAGATTATCATCCTAGATAAGGATTCAAGAAGTTTATCTCTAAAGCACCCCAAATCCCCAGCATAGAGCAAAAATCCAGAACAACATCAACACAGATTCGTAAAGCAAGTTAAATATAACATTATAATCGATAAATATACATAAGATTCAAGTAAATATACAAACAAACCCAACCAAAGAGAAATACACAAAGAAGAAGAGAAATGAACCGAAAATCTCCTGGTTTGTCAGCTCCGTTCGACGCTCAATCCACCCCTGATCATCCTTGTGCAACCTCCGAAGTTGTTTTCTAAGCCAATTCTACTCTAAGAATGAAGTTGATGGTGTTGGGACTCAAAAATACCCAAACCATGACCTAAAAATGTGATTTTGGCTCCTTTTAACGAGCTGCTGTCTTAGCAGGTCCGCTTAGCGGACCCCCTCCGCTCAGCGGACTCAAAATTGCTTCCAGATGCTGATTTGCTCCGCTGGAGCTCCGCTCAGCGGACCCCCTCCGCTTAGCGGAGTCTGCTAAAAATCAGATTTTGTTTTCGCCATAACTCGAGAACCGTAACTCCGAATTGCGCCCGGTTCGAAGCGTTGGAAAGCTTATTCAATGCTATATCCAATAATGAATGAATGGAACCCAAAATGATGATTTTGGTCATCCTTATTTTGAGTCTTTGGAAGTCCGCTTGACGGTGGCTAAGCGGGCTTTCACCAAAATTGCGAAATCGAAGCCGTGTCTTTGACACTTTATTCCTGAAGGCTCCAATAAGCATGAATACCTATAAAAACAAAGGAAAAACTATCAAATGGTATAAAAGTATATGAAAATACAACTATTCACAAAGTATACGTATTTATACATAAAACGGGGAATTATTCAAACGGTATTAACAAAAGTATCGATAAGTGCCACTATTTACATACATAAAATAAGTACATTTTGGCACTTATCACATATCAAAAGTGATATGTCTCCCTTTATGTGTCTTGAGCATCAGCTATCAAGAGACCACCACCTTTCGGCGATGTCAAGACACTTTTCCTGCAAAGATTAATTTAGAGTGGAAGGTCCCCAATCTTCATTGGGTCCTAGATGGTGAGTACAGACATTGTTGCACTTAGGCAACCATTGAAATACGCCTTTAGGAACTAAGATTCTCCTAAACTTGCATTTTTCAATGGTATGTCCCTTTTTGCAACAATAGTGACATGTAATATGAGGAGAATATACCGTTTTACCGGTTGATGCTTTAGGTACAAAGGTGTATTTGCTATATGGCGGAGTATAAGATCTCTTGAATTTGTTTGGATCAACCGCAAAGGTCACTTTTGGTTGTAGAGCCTTGTCTAATTTGGCTTTTAGATTTCTCACTTCTTTTTGCCAAATGTGACATGTCTCACAACCAAACCATGATGTAGGATCGATTTCAACTTTATTCTTTTGAATGTCTAGCATAGATTGTTTTAAAGCTTCCATGTCCTTTTCGGTCTTCTCAACTTTTGATTCAAGGTATGAAAAAATTTTCTTATTTGAGGCCAAAAGTTTGAAAGCTTCAATTGCATCTCTATGTAGTTCTTCAAAGGCTAATTTTAATTGAGCATGAGATACCTTATCTACAAGTTCAGGTTTAAGATGACTTACACGTTTCTTTTTCTTGTGTTGATGAGCCGTAAGACACAAATTTACTGATTCTTCTTCATCGCTTGATGAGCTTTCACTAGATGAATCACTTTCCCATGCTATGTAGGCTCTCTTAGATTTGTTATGACCTTTGCTTTGGTTCTTCTCTTTTTCCTTCTTAAGGTATGGACAATCCGGTTTGTAGTGACCGGCTTTCCCACAATTAAAGCAAGGGCCTTTTATTTTTCCTTTGTTGTCGTCATCTTGTTTGAACTTGTTTGATTGCTTTCTATAGTTGATCAAGCCTTTGTCAGAATGTTTTGCTCCATTTTTCTTTAGATATTTGTTGTATCTTCGCACAAACAGTCCCATTTTCTCATCATCGGAGTCTTCGTCATCACTTGTATCACTATCCTCTAGCTCTTGTCTTGAGGTCTTGGAGCTTGAAGCTTTTAGAGCTATTGACTTCTTCTCTACCTCTTTCTCCATGTTCTTTTCTTTCTTTGCCCTTTTCTCATGCATGTCAAGGCATTTAAGGTGTTGTTCATGTTCTTCTAATTTACCAAAGAGAGTGGTAATGTCTAAGGTGTTTAGATCATTTGCTTCCTTTATTGCTGTAACCTTGGGTTGCCATTCCCTATTCAAGCATCTTAAGATTTTGTTAGTAGCAACTGCATTGGAAACAGGTCTATCAAGAGAATTTAACCGATTTTTCAGGTGAACGAATCTCTTCTGCATGTTTTCGATGGATTCACCATCTTCCATGTGGAAGAGTTCGAACTCTTGAGTTAACGTATTGATCCTAGCTAGTTTGACATCATTCGTTCCCTCGTGGGCAACTTGCAATGTGTCCCACATAGCTTTAGCGGATCTACAATGGGAAACGCGATAGTATTCATCAACTCCTAGAGCTGAGATTAGAATGTTTCTCGCTTTCCAATCGTATGCATATCTCTTTTCATCTTCAGCATCCCAAGTATTTTCTGGTTTTGGAACAACTGCACCAGCTGCATTTGTCATGGTGATTTGAAAGGGACCATTGACAATAGCTGTCCAGATGTTCCTATCAATTGCATTGATGTGGACACACATACAATCCTTCCAATAGCCATAGTTTTCACCGTTGAAAACTGGAGCTCTATTGTGAGCCCCTTTAGGTCCGGAAGCCATCTTTCCAATAAGTGTTTCACGTAGCACGGAATAAACCAAAGCTCTTGATGCCACTTGTTAGACGCTGGCCTTAGGATCTAGAGGGGGGTGAATAGATCTTACACAGTTTTGCGGAATTAATTGAACTTTAAGCGGAAGTGATTCTGAATCGACTCGCGTCTATTCCGAACCACTATTGAAACGATTGTATATGTGTTAAAACCACTAACCAGCTTGAGATAAACGATAAGAGAATACACTATAGAATCAATACGTCGCTCTATTGAAAATCAATTAACTTCTTATATGATGAACGACGTTTGCAATGCAGCAATAGTGAAATAAGCAAAAACACAAACACTTGGTGATAATGATCAAATTGATGGTGATTCAATGTGTGATGGATTGTGATGTTTATATAAGTTCTTAATTCACAATCTTAACACTCGAATCGTTGATCAATTTGCTATTATAACCAAATATGAACAGAACGTAAATTTAAAAGGTAAAAGCGACAAGAACACGATATTTGTTTAGGCAGTTCGTCGATCGTCCTCGCTACGACTAGGTCTGCCCCCAATTCCAAACTGAAATTGGGAAATCTTTCATTAATGTTGAAAGCAGTTTATACAAAGAAGATAACAAAGCGATAAATCATAAACCAATTATGTCGATCCTTTGAATCTTCTTCCCCCTTAATCTTGAGTCAGATCAAGGTGATCCAAGAGCTTCACTTGATCCCTTTTCTGCAGTGTCTTGAATTGCCTTGAACCCTTGTTCTTCAATCTTCACACTCAGATGGATCCTTAATGAAACCTCTTGATAAAAACCCCCAAGAAACACCTATCTTGGAGGACAAAACCCGCAGATTTTATTCACCAAAACCCCACAAATCTTCACCCACTAGGAATCTTCAATTCCGTTCCATGGACGTTATCGAACTCGATCACTAACCCTCAACGCAAGAATGATTATGTGTAATTGTGTTGGAGATGACGAAGAACGAAGATGAGAAGCCTTTGTGTATCTTTCAGTCGTTGGTGGTGTATTCAATAATGAACATTTGATAATGTATATGAGTGCCTATCAGTTGGAGCCAAGAATAACAGACATTTTGGCATTTTTGATCAGTTAGGTCGACCTCTTGTAGAGCTTAGGTCGACCTAGCAGTGGTGCATTAACTTGAAATGATTTTGCTCCCAGTTAGGTCGACCTGTTTGGGAAGTAGGTCGACCAAAATTCTCTTCAAATGAGTTTTTGGAATATTTCTTCAGTTTAAGTCGACCTAGTTGATGTGTGGGTCGACCTAGTAGAAGTATGTGAAATTTTCTCCATTTTAGGTCGACCTAGGTTGACAGTAGGTCGACCTAGCTGCTGCTTTTCTGCATTTTTCTTGTTTTGCTTGTGTTGGGTCGACCTATATGCATAGTAGGTCGACCTGCTCTGTCACAAATGACCAATGCTTGCTTTTCCTTGAGTTCTTCTGCTTGTCCCTTGTTGCTTGTATGCTTATTGAGTTTGCCATGAATCAAAAACATCTTTGTGATTGTGATCTTGTATTCACAAACCTACTAAGTTTTATGCTTCAGATCTTCTGTAAACTAAACCAACATTAGTAGTACCTTTCAGATACCTCAGAATTCTCTTAACAGCTGTTAAGTGAGATTCTCTAGGATCTGATTGGAATCTTGCACACATACAAACACTGGATAGAATGTCAGGTCTAGAAGCAGTAAGATATAGAAGAGATCCAATCATACCTCTGTAGAGCTTCTGATCTACCTTCTTACTTACCTCATCCTTACCTAGGATACACGTAGGATGCATAGGAGTTTTGGCTTCTTTGCTTTCAGAAAGATTAAACTTCTTCAGAAGTTCTTTCACATACTTCGTTTGATGAACATATGTTCCATCAGAAGTTTGATTGATTTGAATCCCAAGAAAATACTTGAGTTCTCCCATCATGCTCATCTCGAACTCAGCTTACATAGACTTAGCAAACTCCTTTCCAAGTGTAACATTAGAGGTTCCTAAGATAATATCATCAACATAAATTTGACAAATTAAAATATCTTTCTTAAAGGTTTTACAGAAGAGAGTCGTATCCACTTGTCCTCTAGTGAAACCATTGTTCATAAGGAAAGAACTTAATCTTTCATACCAAGCTCTAGGAGCTTGCTTCAATCCATACAATGATTTCTTTAATTTGAAAACATGTTCTGGAGACTTGGAGTCTTCAAAACCAGGAGGTTGGTGGACATAGACTTCCTCATCTATATAACCATTTAAGAAGGCACTCTTAACATCCATCTGATATAGAGTGATGTTATGTTGAGTGGCAAAAGAAATCAAGAAGCGAATAGATTCTAACCTGGCTACTGGTGCAAAGGTTTCTGTATAGTCAATCCCTTCTTGCTGACTATAGCCCTGGGCAACCAGTCTGGTTTTGTTTCTTACAGCTTCTCCTTTTTCACTTAGCTTGTTTCTGAAGACCCATTTCGTACCAATGATGTTAAATCCTTTTGGTCTAGGAAGCAGATCCTAAACATCATTCCTTGTAAACTGATTTAGTTCTTCTTGCATGGAAATTATCCAGTCTGCATCTTCTAGAGCTTGATCAACAGAAGTTGGCTCGATCAAAGAAACAAGACCTAATTGACCTTCTGCATTGTTCTTAAGGAATGATCTGGTTCTGATAGGATCTTCTTTCTTTTCAAGAATGACATCTTCTGAGTGAGCAGAGGTGAGTCTAGAAGATCTTCTGATAGTTGGTTCTTCAGAGATTCTGAGATTCTCTAAAGAAGCAGCAACTTGATCTTCTGATCCTTTGCTTCTGGGTTCTCCAGCTTCTGAAATTGAGACTTCAATATCTGCAAAATTCTCAAACTTCTTTGGCTTTTCAAGACCAAGCTTATCATCAAATCTGATATTGATTGATTCTTCAACAATCAATGTTTTGAAGGATAGAAAAACACTTAGAAAGGGGGGGTTTGAATAAGTGTAGCTTCAAAACTTGTAAGATAGAAACTATTTGCACAATGATTTTTATTCTGGTTCGTTGTTAACTAAACTACTCCAGTCCACCCCTTTGGAGTGATTTACCTCACCTGAGGATTTAATCCACTAATGACACGAGATTACAATGGTTTTTCACTTAGAAACACTCTAAGTCTTCTAGAGTATAGTGATCACAACCTGATCACTCTAGGAACAATCTGCTTAGACAACTTCTAAGACTTGCTAGAGTATACTGATCAACACCCTGATCACTCTAGTACTTACAAATTAATGTAAACAAATTATTTTAAGAGTTACAATGCTTCTTATAAAGCTATTATCACAACTGTGATTTTCTCTTAAGTTTAAGCTTAAATCTCACTAAGATATTACAACAGCAATGTAGTGAGCTTGATGATGAAGTTTGAGAGCTTTTGAATTTGACAGCGTTTCTGTATAATGTGCAAGTGTTGTATTGAGAATTCGTAAGTTGTCACCTTGCTTCTCATCAGAACTTCGTATTTATAGGCACTTGAGAAGATGACCGTTGGGAGCATTTAATGCTTTGCGTAATCCGTACAGCATTGCATTTAATGTTTCACTCTTTTGTCAACTACCTCGAGCCTTGTTTTCGCTGTGTCTACTGACGTTGCCTTTAATAGCTTCTAACGTTCCTTTTGTCAGTCAGCGTAGCCTGCCAGTCTAGTACTTGCTTCTGATCTGATTTTTGTGTAAACAACGTTTGAATGTCATCAGAGTCAAACAGCTTGGTGCAGAGCATCTTCTTGTCTTCTGGCCTTGAAGTGCTTCTGAGCGTGATACCATGAGAACTTCAGTGCTTCTGCTTCTGATCTCAAGTTCTTCTGATGCTTCCATAGACCCATGTTCTGATTCTGCTTGACCATCTTCTGATGTCTTGCCAGACCATGTTCTGATGTTGCATGCTGAACCTTCTGAGTCAGTGCTTCTTGCGCTGATTTTGTGCACACTCTTTATATAATTCCTGAAATGGAAATTGCATAGTATTAGAGTACCACATTATCTCATACAAAATTCATATGCTTGTTATCATCAAAACTAAGAATATTGATCAGAACAAATCTTGTTCTAACAATCTCCCCCTTTTTGATGATGACAAAAACATACATAAATGATATGAATTTGTGATCAGAAAATCAGACGGCTGAAGACAATTACACAGCTATAGCATAAGCATATAAACATAGTGTGTGAATATGTCTCCCCCTGAGATTAACAATCTCCCCCTGAGATAAATAATCTCCCCCTGAAATAAATACTAGAAGAATTTTATAAATAAAAGACTTCCCTGAGTATTTCAGTTGAGACGTTCACATATGCTTAGATCTTCAGAACATTCACAGCTTCTGATTCTTGCTTCCATAGGACAGCTTCAGAACTTGAATTTCTTCGATCTTCAGAATATTCATAGCTTCTGATTCTTGCTTCCATTGGACAGCTTTAGAGCTTGAATTTCTTCTTGAATCATTGCATGCTAGATTGTATCAGAACATTGTTGAATGTACCAGAGCATCTCTACATCCTGAAATGTTACAGAACAAACTAAACGACAAAAGTCAGCATGAATGAATCAGAACATAAAATATGTATCAGAGCAAAAACAAGTAATGTTACAGAGCATATTTTATAACTAAAAACATGCATCAGAACATATAAGGAATAAGAATGAGTTAGAATATCAGAACATTTTTCCTTCTTGCTTCTGATCTTGAAGCTTTGTAGCACTCAGCTTGCTTCAATTTCCATGAGCTTGTTTCTATATAGAATTGCTTTTCCCATGTCTTTGCTTCTCATGTTGAGCTTTAAAGAGGATCTTCGATTTCTGCAAAACACTCAAAGACATAGAACTTTGCAAGTTCTGTTAGAAAATGTGGAGCCTTTCTCCCAGCAACCGATAAAATAAATCAGATCATTTATCACATTTTTCTCCCCCTTTTTGTCATAACATCAAAAACATAAAAGATTCAGATGAAAAACAAGACAAACAATATGAGAGAAGAAAAGGATAGTTTCATTGATAGCACAGAGAAAATGTCAGAAGTACAAAAGTACATGGAAGATGCATAAGAAAAACAGATGCAACAAACAAAAGAAAACAGTCTAAGACTCAATGACTAAGATGACCCTAGCTTGGACATGATTTGGCCAGTATGTCATGAATCCCATTGTTGCTCTCAGTCTGCCTTTCCATGAAAGCACGAAACTCAGCATTGATCATTCTTTGCTCATCCTGGTTCTTCTGAATGACTTCCAGAGTCCTTGCGAGACGAGAAGACTTATCAGAAGAAGCATCACAACTTCTGTCCAGCGGAATGGCATTCTGATCCTCAGCTTCCATAGTCAGATCATCATCTTGATTTTCCTCAGCAGGAATAGTTTCAGCAGGATGATCTTCAGCATCTGCTCCTTCCATAGAAGCATCTCCATACTCTGCAGCAGGCACCTCAGAATCTCCATTCTCAAGAGCCTGAAGAATGGCAGCCAGATTCCTTGGAGCAGAAGGACCTTCAACTTCCGGAGGGTCAACAACTTCTGGAATGACCAAGCTTGGATCTTCCTCAGAAGGATTCTCCCTCAGAAAGTCAAAGAGTGACCTGAAGTCTCCAATCAGAACTGGATACTGAGGTCTCCAGACCACAATCTCTCTGCAAGAGTTGTCCAACAGCTCATCAACAAATGGCTTCTCCTCAAGAGCTCTCCTGTTTCTGATGGGGTGACGGTAGACACCATTATCAACCTCCAGAAGATAACCAGCATAACTAGGGGCAGCAGCCACTAGTCTCTTCTGAACAGCCATTGCACCCACTTAAAAATCCTGGCAAAAGTTTCTCCAGAGGTTTCTTGTAGAAACATCATCAAGACCATTGAAGAAAGCATCCTTCAAGAGATCCAGCCTACTGATCACTTCACTTCTGAACGTCTCCAGGTAGATATGGGGTTCAGGTTCAGGTGGGTTGAAGGTGAATTTGTAGTCAGGGTAGAGAAGGCAGTAAGGGTTGGATTTTCTGGTAGTTAGGGGATGGGATAGAGAAGGTGGAGGTGTAGTGGTTGAAGAGGATGGGATATCTGTGGGGATGATTGAGGAGGAAGGAATATCTGTGATGGGGGTTGATGAGGATGGAATAGTTATGATGGGGGTTGATGAGGATGGCATATCAGAAGGAGTTGGGGGATGGATATTTAGTGGTGTAGGGTTCAAGACAGGTGTAGAAAGAGATGGTGGAGGTGGATTTCGTATGGTGAAGGTGTTTTGTGGTTCAGAAGGAGGTGGTTGGGTAGAAGTTTGAGGTTCAGAAGGAGGTGGTTGATATACCTGCCTGGAGAAGTTACCAGTTCTTATAGCACGAAACGAATCCACTTTAAGAGGATCATAAGTGACCTTCTGCCTCTTAGCTTCTCTAGCAGCTTCTTCTGCAGCCTTTCTCTTCAGCTTTGCTTCTTGCTTCTTCTGATCCTTCTTCTAAAGATCAGCAAGAGAAGGAAGCACTCTACCACGAATCCACGCAGGATCAACGGCAGATTGAGTCCTAACAAAAACTTCCAAGTAATGCTTTACAGCCTTGTGAAGTTCTAAATGAAACATAGTAGCAAAGCCTTCAACAGGAACTCTTCTTGACAGAATGTCTGGGAAGCTTGTACCAACAGAAGTTACGTTCCTGATGAGATCAAGTCTGAACAGATCAACACCATTGAAGACAGGACCTTGAACAACTCCAAGGAATTGGGACGCTCCAGTGGTCCTTATAGAATCCAACAAATTACCTTCTATCAGAATATCAGAAATCATTCTGGCATAAGGAATAGTATTTCTTGGAATGTGAGGACACTTCGCACGTTCTTCATCTCTAGACTCTATAATAGATGTCTTCAGATTATCAAACAGAATGTGAGAAATGTTGAGTTCCAATCTTCTTCCAATGCAGAAGAGAGTGTATTTGTGATCAGGACTGATGTAGGCGGAGGAGGAGAATAACTTCTTTTTGTGATGAAGAGAACCCAGAATAATTTCAGCCCACACCTGATAAAACGCCCTCAAGGTACCAGTTTTATGAGATTCAATACCGGTAGCATGAGAGATTTGATGTTCAACCTGAAACCAGTTAACTCTTCCAAGAAGAGGACCAGTGCAACCTTCTTCATCCTCCAGGTTGTATAACTTCCTTATCAACTTTTCAATAACTACAACTTCATGCCCTAACACGAAGGAGATGATTGCAGTTGGAGTACCCGTTGCATGAACCCAGAAGTCCTTCACCAGGTCTGGATAAATTGGTCCAACCAATCTATCAAGATAGTTTGACCATCCTTGTTCTAAGATCCTTGCATCAGGTTGAAAACCATTTGCTCTCAGGTTTTCAAAGTCCACAGCGGACTCACACAGAACTTCCAAATCTTCAGTGGGTATAGTGCATGTCTTCAACGGAGCATACCCATGCTTTCTTAGAAGTATTTGAGTGGAAGAGAGTCTTTCTGCTGGGCTAGAGGAACTTGATGAGGAATTCATGACGAAGTGCTTGGATACAGATCAAAAACTAGGGTTTGAGAGAGAAATGCAAAGAGAGAGAGACACAAGAATAGAGAAAGAGAGCGAAAAAGATGAAATGAAAGTGACGCGGGTTATTTAAACGGTTTGAATAAAAGAAAATAAAATAAAAAGAAATGATTACAGAAAAAACATGACATTAATATGCATTTAATGAGAAATGACGTTAGGAGAGATAAAGTGACAAAATGAAATGATATACACAGTTACCTAGGGCGGCGTCTCCTCAACTGCACGCATGCTTGTCCAAAAATAGTGAACACGTGTTCATTTTCTGGAAAGACTGGTGACAGCTATTTTGCTTTAAAAGAGCTTCTGAATCAACTTAGATAAAGAAACGTTAGTAATAACAGAATCAGAACTTCTAATTTATCATTATCAGAACTTCTTATAACCACTTAGTCCTAACACATTTCAGAAGTTATCCATACAAAGATCTTCTCATCTTCTCATTCTGGGCATAAGTCCATACTGATATTCTTCAGAATGAACTTAAACCTATCTTCAGCAAGGGGTTTTGTAAAGATATCAGCCCATTGATGGTCTGTATCCACAAAGTTCAAAGAGAGAACACCCTTCTGAACATAGTCCCTTATAAAATGATGTTTAATCTCAATATGTTTAGCTTTGGAATGTAAGATAGGATTCTTAGATAAACATATAGTAGAAGTATTATCACAGAAAATAGGAATGTTACTCTCATATATCTGATAATCTTCTAGCTGACTCTTCATCCAAAGCATTTGTGTGCTACACCCAACAGCAGCAACATATTCTGCTTCTGTTGTTGATAGGGCTATGGTAGCTTGCTTCTTGCTGTACCAGGAGATCAAATGACTTCCAAGAAATTGACAACTTCCAGAAGTACTCTTCCTTTCAATTCTATCTCCAGCATAGTCAGCATCACAGAATCCTACTAAGTTGTATTCTTTAGATCTTCTGTAGACTAAACCAACATTAGTAGTACCTTTCAGATACCTCAGAATTCTCTTAACAGCAGTCAAGTGAGATTCTCTAGGATTTGATTGGAATCTAGCACACAAACAAACACTGAATAGAATGTCAGGTCTAGAAGCAGTTAAATATAGAAGAGATCCAATCATACCTCTGTACAACTTCTGATCTACCTTCTTACTTACCTCATCCTTACCTAGAACACACGTTGGATGCATAGGAGTTTTGGCTTCTTTGCTTTCAGAAAGATTAAACTTCTTCAAAAGTTCTTTCACATACTTCATTTGATGAACATAGGTTCCATCAGAAGTTTGGTTGATTTGAATCCCAAGGAAATACTTGAGTTCACCCATCATACTCATTTCAAATTCAGCCTGCATAGACTTAGCAAACTCCTTTCCAAGTGAAGCATTAGATGTTCCAAAAATAATATCATCAACATAAATTTGACAAATTAAAATGTCCTTCTTAGACGTTTTACAGAAAAGAGTCGTGTCCAATTGTCCTCCAGTGAAACCATTGTCCAGAAGGAAAGAACTTAATCTTTCATACCAAGCTCTGGGAGCTTGCTTCAATCCATACAATGATTTCTTAAGTTTGAAAACATGTTCTGGAGACTTAAGGTCTTCAAAACCAGGAGGTTGGTGGACATAGACTTCCTCATCTATATAACCATTTAAGAAGGCACTCTTAATATCCATCTGATACAGAGTGATGTTATGCTGAGTGGCAAAAGAAATTAGTAAGCGAATAGATTCTAACCTGGCCACTGGTGCAAAGGTTTCTGTATAGTCAATCCCTTCTTGCTGACTATATCCCTGAGCCACCAGTCTGGCTTTGTTTCTTACCACTTCTCCCTTCTCACTAAGCTTGTTTCTGAACACCCACTTAGTACCAATGATGTTGAATCCTTTTGGTCTAGGAACCAAATCCCATACATCATTCCTTGTAAACTGATTTAGTTCTTCTTGCATGGCAATTATCCAGTCTGGATCTTCAAGAGCTTGATCAACAGAAGTTGGCTCGATCAAAGAAACAAGACCTAATTGACATTCTGCATTGTTCTTAAGGAATGCTCTTGTTCTGATAGGATCATCTTTCTTTCCAAGGATCACATCTTCTGAGTGAGCTGAAGTGAGTCTAGAAGATCTTCTGACTGTTGGCTCTTCAGAAATTCTGAGATTCTCTAAAGATGCAGCAACTTGATCTTCTGCTTCTTTGCTTCTGAGACTTTCAGCTTCTGGAGCTTTGCTTCTTGGTTCTACAGCTTATGATATGTCAATATCTATATCTGCAAAATTCTCAAACTGCTTTGGCTTTTCAAGACCAAGCTTATCATCAAATCTGATATTGATTGATTCTTCTACAACCAATGTTTCAATATTGTATACTTTGTAGCCTTTAGAGCGTTCAGAATATCCAAGAAGGAAACATTTTTGTGCCTTAGAATCAAACTTACCAAGATGATCTTTAGTATTCAGAATAAAACACACACATCCAAAAGGATGAAAATATGAAATGTTGGGCTTTCGGTTCTTCCACAATTCATAAGGAGTCTTATTTAGAATAGGTCTTATAGAGATTCTATTCTGAATATAACATGCAGTGTTTATTGCTTCTGCCCAGAAGTGCTTAGCCATATTGGTCTCATTGATCATAGTTCTGGCCATTTCTTGCAGAGTCCTATTCTTTCGCTCTACAACTCCATTTTGTTGTGGAGTTCTAGGGCAAGAGAAATCATGGGCAATACCATTTTCTTTGAAGAACTCCTCAAAGAATCTGTTCTCAAATTCACCACCATGATCACTTCTGACCTTTATGATTTTACACTCCTTCTCAGATTGGATCTGAGTGCAGAATTCAAAGAACACTGAATGAGACTCATCCTTGTGTTTTAAGAACTTTACCCATGTCCAGCGGCTATAATCATCTACGATGACTAATCCATATTTCTTCCCTCTGACAAATGTTGTTTTGACTGGTCCAAACAGATCAATGTGCAGAAGTTCTAACGGCCTTGAGGAAGAGACAACATTCTTATATTTGAATACAGGTTTGGAGAACTTGCCCTTCTGACATGCTTCACAAAGAGCATCTGATTTATATTTCAGATTTGGGAGTCCTCTGACCAGATTTAGTTTGTTAATCTGAGAAATCTTTCTCAAACTAGCATGTCCTAATCTTCTGTGCCAGACCCATTGCTCTTCAAAAACAGACATAAGGCAAGTCACCTTCTGCTTCTCAAGATCAGAAAGATCAATCTTATAGATGTTGTTCTTTCTCTTGCCTGTATATAGGATTGAGCCATCCTTCTGACTTACAGCCTTGCAAGACTTTTGATTGAAGATTATATCATAACCATTGTCACTTAATTGACTTATGGACAATAAGTTATGCGTTAATCCTTTTACAAGAAGTACATTAGTTATGGAAGGAGAGTTACCAATACTGATGGTTCCAGAGCCAATAATCTTGCCCTTCTGATCTCCTCCAAACTTGACTTCTCCACTAGACTTAAGCACCGGGTCTTGGAACATAGACCTTCTTCCCGTCATGTGTCGCGAGCACCCAGAGTCCAGGTACCATGACATTTTGTGCTTTGCCTTCTTTGCTGCTAAGGATATCTGCAACAGAAATTATCTTCTCCTTAGGTACCCACAATTTCTTGGGTCCTTTCTTGTTAGTTTTCCTCAAGTTCTGATTGAACTTGGGTTTAGCATGATAAGTAACAGGAGGAACAACATGATATTCTTTGGGTTTGGCAGCATGATATCTTTTAGGTTGTGTCACATGCTTCTTGGTGTGTGTAGTGTTAAAACTCTGTGCATGTGATGTGAGCTTGATATCATGTGAGTGGCCATATTTGAACTGATCATACAATGGCTTGTATGTGATTTTCAAATCATCAACAGGTTCAAATTTATGTGAGGTATCACCCTCATAGCCAAAACCAAACCTTTTGTTTCCAGAAACACCATATATCATAGAAGCAAGATGACTTCTGCCAATACTTTTAGATAGGAACTTTCTGAAGCTCGAGTCATATTCTTTCAGAATATGATTGAGGCTAGGAATGGATTTTTCTGATTCAGAAGGGGATCCAATATCTTTGGATAATTTTAAAACTTTTTCCTTCAGTTCAGAATTTTCCACTTCCAGCTTCTTAGTTTCAAATTCAAATTGCTTTTTCAGCTTTTTGTATTTGATACTAAGATGAGCCTTGAGTTCCAGAAGTTCAGTTAAACTGGAAACTAACTCTTCTCTAGATAGTTCAGAAAATACCTCTTCAGAATCTATTCTGATGTAGATTCTGATCCATCATCCACTGTGGCCATTAGTGCAAAGTTAGCTTGCTCTCCTTCAGAGTCTGATTCTGATTCAGAATCATCCCATGTTGCCATAAGACCTTTCTTCTTATGAAACTTCTTCTTGGGATTCTCCTTCTGATGTTTTGGACATTCACTCTTGAAGTGTCCAGGCTCATTGCACTCATAGCAGACGACCTTCTTCTTGTCAGATCTTCTGCCACCAGAAGATTCTCCTCGTTCAAACTTCTTTGAACTTCTGAAGCTTTTGAACTTCCTTTGCTTGCTCTTCTAGAGTTGGTTTAGCCTTCTGGATATCATGGACAGTTCATCTTCTTCTTCTGATTCTGATTCTTCAGAATCTACTTCTTCAGCCTGAAAAGCGTTAGTGCATTTTTTAAAATTAGATTTTAATGCAATAGACTTACCTTTCTTTTGAGGCTCATTTGCATCCAGCTCTATCTCATGGCTTCTCAAGGCACTAATTAGCTCTTCCAAAGAAACCTCATTCAGATTCTTTGCAATCTTGAATGCAGTCACCATTGGACCCCATCTTCTGGGTAAACTTCTGATGATCTTCTTTACATGATCAGCCTTGGTGTAGCCTTTGTCCAGAACTCTTAATCCAGCAGTTAGCGTTTGAAATCTTGAGAACAGCTTCTCAATATCTTCATCATCCTCCATCTTGAAGGCTTCATATTTCTGGATTAGAGCAAGAGCTTTAGTCTCCTTGACTTGAGCATTTCCTTCATGGGTCATTTTCAATGACTCATATATATCATAGGCGGTTTCCCTGTTAGATATCTTCTCATACTCAGCATGAGAGATAGCATTCAGCAAAACAGTCCTACATTTATGATGATTCTTGAAAAGCTTCTTTTGATCATCATTCATTTCTTGTCTGGTAAGCCTTACTCCAGTAGCTTTCACTGGATGTTTGTAACCATCCACCAGAAGATCCCATAAGTCACCATCCAGACCAAGAAAGTAACTTTCAAGTTTATCTTTCCAATATTCAAAGTTTTCACCATCAAATACTGGTGGTCTAGTATAACCATTGTTACCATTTCCATTGTATTGCTCAGCAGAGCCAGATGTAGATGTATTTGTTGGATTTTCACCAGACATCTTTTACTGAAGCGTTTTTCTCTTCCTGAATCTTTTCTAAACACGGTTAAGTTCTTGCACCTTAGAACCGGCGCTCTGATGCCAATTGAAGGATAGAAAAACACTTAGAAAGGGGGGGTTTGAATAAGTGTAGCTTCAAAACTTGTAAGATAAAAACTATTTGCACAATGATTTTTATCCTGGTTCGTTGTTAACTAAACTACTCCAGTCCACCCCCTTGGAGTGATTTACCTCACCTGAGGATTTAATCCACTAATCACACGAGATTACAATGGTTTTCCACTTAGAAACACTCTAAGTCTTCTAGAGTATACTGATCACAACCTGATCACTCTAGGAACAATCTGCTTAGACAACTTCTAAGACTTGCTAGAGTATACTGATCAACACCCTGATCACTCTAGTAATTACAAATTAATGTAAACAAATTCTTTTAAGAGTTACAATGCTTCTTATAAAGCTATTATCACAACTGTGATTTTCTCTTAAGTTTAAGCTTAAATCTCACTAAGATATTACAACAGCAATATAGTGAGCTTGATGATGAAGTTTGAGAGCTTTTGAATTTGACAGCGTTTCTGTATAATGCGCAAGTGTTGTATTGAGAATTCATAAGTTGTCACCTTGCTTCTCATCACAACTTCATATTTATAGGCACTTGAGAAGATGACCGTTGGGAGCATTTAATGCTTTGCGTAATCCGTACAGCATTGCATTTAATGTTTCACTCTTTTGTCAACTACCTCGAGCCTTGTTTTCGCTGTGTCTACTGACGTTGCCTTTAATAGCTTCTAACGTTCCTTTTGTCAGTCAGCGTAGCCTTCCAGTCTAGTACTTGCTTTTGATCTGATTTTTGTGTAAATAACGTTTGAATGTCATCAGAGTCAAACAGCTTGGTGCAGAGCATCTTCTTGTCTTCTGACCTTGAAGTGCTTCTGAGCGTGATACCATGAGAACTTCAGTGCTTCTGCTTCTGATCTCAAGTTCTTCTGATGCTTCCATAGACCCATGTTCTGATTCTGCTTGACCATCTTCTGATGTCTTGCCAGACCATGTTCTGATGTTGCATGCTGAACCTTCTGAGTCAGTGCTTCTTGCGCTGATTTTGTGCATACTCTTTATATAATTCCTGAAATGGAAATTGCATAGTATTAGAGTACCACATTATCTCATACAAAATTCATATGCTTGTTATCATCAAAACTAAGAATATTGATCAGAACAAATCTTGTTCTAACATGTTTTAGTATTGTATACTCTGTAGCCTTTTGAGCGTTCAGAATATCCAAGAAGGAAACACTTCCGTGCCTTAGAATCAAACTTACTCAGATGATCCTTAGTGTTCAGAATATAACAAATACATCCAAAAGGATGAAAATATGAAATGTTAGGCTTTCTGTTCTTCCACAATTCATAAGGAGTCTTATTGAGAATAGGTCTTATAGAGATTCTATTCTGAATATAACATGCAGTATTCATTGCTTCTGCCCAGAAATGCTTAGCCATATTGGTTTCGATGATCATGGTTCTGGCCATTTCTTGTAGAGTCCTATTCTTTCGCTCTACAACTCCATTTTGCTGTGGAGTTCTAGGGCAAGATAAATCATGGGAAATACCATTTTCTTTGAAATAAATCTCAAAGAATTTGTTCTTAAATTCGCCACCATGATCACTTCTGACCTTTATGATTTTACACTCTTTCTCAGATTGAATCTGAGTGCAGAAGTCAAAGAAAACTGAATGAGACTCATCCTTGTGTTTTAAGAACTTTACTTGTGTCCAGCGACTATAATCATCTACGATGACTAATCCATATTCCTTCCCTCTGACAGATGTTGTTTTGACTGGGCAAAACAGATCAATGTGCAGAAGTTCTAACGGCCTAGAGGAAGAGACAACATTCTTAGATTTGAATGCAGGTTTGGAGAACTTGCCCTTTTGACATGTTTCACAAAGAGCATCTGATTTATGTTTCAGATTTGGGAGCCCCCTGACCAGATTTAGTTTGTTAATCTGAGAAATCTTTCTCAAACTAGCATGGCCTAATCTTCTGTGCCAGACCCATTGCTCTTCACTAACAGACATAAGTCAAGTCACCTTCTGATTCTTAAGATCAGAAAGATCAATCTTATAAATGTTGTTCTTTCTCCTGCCTGTAAATAGGATTGAGCCATCCTTCTGACTTACAGCCTTGTAAGACTTTTGATTGAAGATTATGTCATAACCATTGTCACTTAATTGACTTATGGACAATAAGTTATGAGCTAATCCTTCTACAAGAAGTACATTAGTTATGGAAGGAGAGTTACCAGTACTTATGGTTCCTGAGCCAATTATCTTGCCCTTCTAATCTCCTCCAAACTTGACTTCTCCAGCGGACTTAAGCACCAGGTCTTGGAACATAGACCTTTTCCCGTCATGTGCCGCAAGCACCCAGAGTCCAGGTACCATGACATGTTGTGCTTTATCTTCTTTGCAGCCAAGGATATCTGCAACAGAAATTATCTTCTCCTTAGGTACCCACAATTTCTTGGGTCCTTTCTTGTTAGATTTCCTCAAGTTCTGATTGAACTTGGGTTTAGCGTGATAAACAATAGGAGGAACAGCATGATATTTCTTAGGTTGAGCAGCATGATATTTTCTAGGTTGTGTCACATGCTTCTTAGTGTCTGCAACATGAAAACTCTGAGCATGTGAAGTGAGCCTAATATCATGTGAGTTGACATACTTGAACTGATCATACAATGGCTTGTATGTGATTTTCATATCATCTACAGGTTCAAGTTTGTATGGGGTTTCACCCTCATAGCCAATGCCAACTCTCTTGTTTCCAGAAACAACATATATCATAGAAGCAAGATGACTTCTACCAATACTTCTAGATAAGAATTTCCTGAAACTCAAGTCATATTCTTTTAGAATATTGTTCACGCTTGGAATAGAACTTTCTGAACCAGAAGATGACTCAACATCTTTGGATAGTTTTAAAACTTTTTCTTTAAGTTCAGAATTTTCTAATTCAAGCTTCTTAGTTTCAGATACAAAGAGCTTTCTCAGCTTCTTGTACTTGATACTAAGCATCACCTTGATTTCAAGAATTTCTGCTAGACTGGAAGCTAGCTCATCTCTAGAGAGTTCAGAAAATACCTCTTTAGAATCTGATTCTGATTCTGATGTAGATTCTGATCCATCATTGACTGTGGCCATCAGCGCAATGTTTGCCTGCTCGCCTTCAGAGTCTGATTCTGATTCTGATGAATATGAATCATCCCAAGTTTCCATAAGACCTTTCTTCTTATGAAACTTCTTCTTGGGTTTCTCCTTCTGAAGCTTTGGACACTCACTCTTGAAGTGACCTGGCTCAATGCACTCGAAGCAAGTGACCTTCTTCTTGTCATATCTTCCGCTTCCAGAAGATTCTCCTCTTTCAGGCTTCTTAGAACTTCCGAAGTTCTTGAACTTCCTTTGTTTGCTCTTCCAGAGTTGGTTTACCCTTCTGGAGATCATGGACACTTCATCTTCTTCTTCTTGTGATTCTGATTCTTCAGAATCTTCTTCTTCAGCCTGAAATGCGTTAGTACATTTTTTATAATTAGATTTTAACGCAATGGACTTACCTTTCTTCTGAGGTTCATTAGCATCTAGCTCAATTTCATAACTCCTCAAAGCACAGATCAATTCTTCAAGAGAGACTTCATTCAGATTCTTGGCAATTTTGAAAGCAGTCACCATAGGACCCTATCTTCTTGGCAAGCTTTTGATGATCTTCTTGACGTGATCAGCCTTGGTGTATCCCTTGTCAAGAACTCTTAATCCAGCAGTTAGAGTTTTAAATCTTGAGAACATTGTTTCAATGTTTTCATCATCCTCCATCTTGAAGGCTTCATATTTCTGGATTAAGGCAAGACCCTTGGTCTCTTTGACTTGGGTATTTCCTTCATGAGTCATTTTCAATGATTCATATATGTCATAGGCAGATTCTCTGTTTGATATCTTCTCATATTTAGCATGAGAAATAGCATTCAGCAGAATAGTCCTACACTTGTGATGATTTTTGAATTGCTTCTTTTGATCATCACTCATTTCTTGTCTTGTGAGCTTTACACCACTAGCTCTCACTGGATGTTTGTAACCATCCACCAGAAGACCCCATAAGTCACCATATAAACCAAGAAAGTAACTTTCGAGTCTATCTTTACAATATTCAAAGTTTTCACCATCGAATACTGGTG
Source organism: Vicia villosa (assembly GCF_029867415.1). Lineage (NCBI taxonomy): Eukaryota > Viridiplantae > Streptophyta > Magnoliopsida > Fabales > Fabaceae > Vicia > Vicia villosa. Next base: position 167,414,685 of record NC_081182.1, read on the forward strand.
GTCTAGTGTAGCCATTGTTTTCATTTCCATTGTGTTGCTCAGCAGAGCCAGATGTAGATGTAGGTGGTGGAGTTTCAACCATCTTGACTTAGCGTTTTTCTCTTCCTGAATCTTTTCTAAACACGGTTAAGTGCTTGCACCTTAGAACCAGGCTCTGATACCAATTGAATGATAAAAAAACACTTAGAAAGGGGGGGGGTTTGAATAAGTGTAACTTAAAAACTCTTAAGATAAAAACGATTGCACAATGATTTTTATCCTGGTTCGTTGTTAACGAAACTACTCCAGTCCACCCCCTTAGAGTGATTTACCTCACCTGAGGAATTAATCCACTAATCAACCTTGATTACAATGGTTTTCCACTTAGATACCTTCTAAGTCTTCTAGAGTATTCTGATCACAACTTGATCACTCTAAGAACACAATGCTTAGATACCCTCTAAGACTTCTAGAGAATTCGATCACAACTTGATCTCCTATAGTTCTTTTACAAATGAATGTAAACAAATTCTTATAAGAGTTTTACAATGCTTCTTAATAAGCTATAATCACAACTGTGATATTTCTCTTAAATTTCTAAGCTTAATCTCACTAAGATATTACAAAAGTAATGTGAGGTTGAAGATGAAGTTTGATAGCTTTTGATTCAACAGCGTTTCGGCAAGTTTGTAAAGATTCGGTAATTCGTCAAGTCTTGCTTCTGATCAGAACTTCACTATTTATAGGCGTTATGAGAAGATGACTGTTGGGAGCATTTAATGCGTTGTGTGTTCCGTACAGCCTTGCATTTAATGTTTCATTCTTTTATCAACTACCTCGAGCTTTGCTTTTCCTGCTTTTACTGACTTTGCCTTTAATAGCTTCTAACATTCCTTTTGCCAGTCAGCGTAGCCTGTCATCTTGTACTTGCTTCTGATCTGATCTTTGTAGATACAACGTTTGAATATCAGAGTCATTCAGCTTGGTGCAGAGCATTTTCTTGTCTTCTGACCTTGAAGTGCTTCTAGCGTGATACCATAAGAACTTCAGTGCTTCTGCTTCTGAACTCAAGTTCTTCTGATGCTCCATAGACCATGTTCTGATTCTGCTTGACCATTTTCTGATGTCTTGCGAGAGCATGTTCTGATGTTACATACTTGAACCTTCTGAGTCAGTGCTTCTTGCGCTGAGTTTGTGCATACTCTTTATATATTTCCTGAAATGGAAAATGCATAGGATTAGAGTACCACATTGTCTTATACAAAATTCATATATAATGTTATCATCAAAACTAAGAATATTGATCAGAACAAATCTTGTTCTAACAGGTCGTAGGTCTGTTGATCTTACCCTTGCTTTTTTTTCATTCATGGATCGTAGGTCTGTTGAACTTATCCTCGTCTTTTTTCAATTCTATGGGTCGTAGGTCTGTTGAACTTACCCTGGTTTCGAGTCATGGATCGTAGGTCCGTTGATCTTATCCTTGTCTTTTTCAATTCTATGGGTCATAGGTCCGTTGATCTTACCCTGGTTTCGAGTCATGGATCGTAGGTCCGTTGATCTTATCCTCGTCTTTTTCAATTCTATGGGTCGTAGGTCTGTTGATCTTACCCTGGTTTCGAGTCATGGATCATAGGACTGTTGATATTATCCTCGTCTCTCTTTAAATTCTACGGGTCGTAGGTCCGTTGATCTTACCCTTTCTGTCCTTTTTGTGGGTCGTAGGTCCGTTGATCTTACCCTTGCTGTCCTTTTTCTGGGTCGTAGGTCCGTTGATCTTACTCTTGTTGTCCTTTTTCTGGGTCGTAGGTCCGTTGATCTTACCCTTTCATTTTAGTCGTGGATCGTAGGTCTATTGATCTTATCCTCGCCTCTCATTTTTTTGGGTCTATAGATCCTATCTCTCCATCAAACCCGTATTTTTCAATCACGGGTTAGTATTGTTTGGGTATGGGTTCTTTGTCAATTTTTGGCTAAAAAGGGGGAGAAAGAATGTGTTCTTGGGTTTGTTTCTCATCTTCTTCCATATGAGTTTTTGGGTTTATAAAGATGTTGAAATAAACGTTCCATCATGGGTCATGGTTGTTTTGTGTCTTATGATCTGAGTTATTAACACAATTGGGTCATGTGTTTGAGATACCTATGTTGGTGTTTGGTTGTTGCTTAAGGGCTCTTCTCTCATTCCACTTAATGGGTCGCTTATGCCCCCTGGAATAATTATCCATCAGTAGACAAAATTGGATAATCTAATCAGTGGAATGTACCAGTTCCTGGGTTAAAGGGGAATGTCTGCTATCTTCTTTCTCATGTACACCAAATGACTTTAGGACTTTCTACTCCTTTCTTGAGGTTATTGGACTATGGTTCTGAACTGGTTGGAGGTGTTTAGATTGCAGTGAGAAGATGTTAAACAAGATGTCCTGACAACCTTCAAGTTGAGAGTTAAAGTTGAGGAGTGCATGAGTACTGCTGGAGCTTTGATTGGTTGACTTCTGAACATTTAATTTTTTTTGTTTTGTTGCGGAAATTTAAATTGTTATGCGGAAATTTAAATTGTTATACGTAAATTTGTTTTAGCCAAAATTTTCCGAAGGGGGATTGTTAATTCTCTGATTATATGATTGGCATTTGTAATACGGTGAACTGACTTTTAAAGAAATGTCGCGGTTAAGCAAGAGTCGCCACTGAATTTTATTTTATCCAAATAATTAGAAAGGCTAAAAGAACAGGAAAAACCTTTTAAATAAAAAACTGAGTTCGGGGGGTAATTATGCAAAGGGAAGGTGTAAGGCACCCTTTGCATCCATGGTTTTCCATGGGCTCTTAATTGCTTTGCTCTTTGATTTCAGAAATGTAGAAGAAGTGAATATGGACTTTAGCTTGTAAATGAGCGTAGCCATTTTGAAGGTTTATGAGAAAGAATATGAAAATGTTTTAGCCAGAGCAAGGCAATTAGGGGGCAATTACCTTAATAATGTAGGAAATCAGTTCTTTTAGCCTTTCAGGGTGAAAGGGTCTATTCATGCCATAAGAGGGCAGGAAGCCTTTCATTTGGAGGTTGAAGGGTCGTCACAATATCATTCGCCATAAGACTATCCCATGCCATAGAGAGGCAGGTAGTCTAAGGGAATGATCAGAATAGCCTTTCATGGACAACCAGAGGATACCTCAGCCTTTCGTAGGCAACTTCCGAGGGACGAGATCATATGAGTGTATCGAAGGCAGCATCATTAGGGACTTATGATCTTTGCATAATCGAGGCAACATGGCTGAGGTATCCTCATATTCGAGGGACATGGCTATTCTGCAAAAAAACACAAGGCAACAGGCAACAAGGCAACAAGGCAACGAGAGGGGTTACCAAAAAGTGTGCGTGGGTGCAACAATCACGTGATTAATTAAATATATTATCTTATAATTAGGTGATTCTAATTCAATTAAATGGTTGTCACTCCCTAGGATTACTAACCACATCAATTAATATAAACAATAATAATAGCAATATGGGGAAGGGGAAAAGAAACCAGCGGATCCCTAATAGGGTTTGGCATAAGTAATAATAACAGAAAAATCAGGGTTTTAGGGTTACCGACTATTTGAGCTTTGGCGGTTGGCAAACCCTGAAAATTAGGAAAAAGAAAATAAAATAGGGGTGAGTGCATTATCAGTTCAGAAATCAGGTACGGTTAACCCTAGTCAAAAAAATAAAAAATAAAAAATAAAAATAAAAAGAAAAAGGGTAAAAGAAACTTAGCTTCGATTGATGAAGGTTGATGGGCAGAGGTTGCCTCAAGCATTAACTCTGAACATCTGAGAATTAGCAGCAAAGTAGTAGGAAGTGAGTGTATGAAAGTTCTTTGGCATTGAAAATAAACCTTAATTTAAACTTATAAGGCAAAAATTAAAATAAAAGGTAAAATAATTTGAATAATAAAAAAAGGAAGGATCAGAACTTAGCTTTTGGTTTGACGTGGCGCGTAGTCGGAAGGCATCGGAAAAATCAACCCTGAAACAGACACAGAAAAATAACATTTTTAGTGTAGGGTTAATTCTTGTAAACCCTGATTCGGGCGTAAAATGAATAAAGCAACGCAATCGATTTAATTAATTATTGGTTTCACAACCTAATTAATTAAATCGATAAAATCAGGCAATAAAACATTTTTAATGATTTTTATGAATGAAAATAAAATAAATAAGTGTTTATAAATAAAAGATATAAATAATAAATATGTTACGAAAAATAAAATAATTTAGATAACAAATATTTTAGAAAATATAAATAAAATAAATAAATAAATAAAAGATAAATACATAAATATTACTATTATATATAAAAAATATATAATTATTATTATATATAATAAAAAGATTTTATTAAAAGAGAAGGAAAAAAATAAAAGAAAACAAAACATATATATATATATATATATATATATATATATATATATATATATATATATATATATATATATATAAAGAAAAGAAATATTGAATTATGCAATTAAAATAAAATAAAAAATTAACAAAATCTTAACTTTCAATCTGGTGTTGCGCGCACGTGAGGGTTCATGGTGCAGCTGCGTTTCCTAGTGCGTCAGATGAGAAGTGAGTGGGATCGGATGGCTGCCAGAACGAGGTGTACGCGTGTTTCTGCAAATGAGAAGTACCGGATCCCTCAGCATTACCAACATCCAGCGCGCCACTTTTTATTTGAAACTGACCAATTACATTCTGCCACGCACTTGTCTTCCCCATGGGAAAATACAGAAAACGCTTTTACAGCGCTTTTTATGACAAAGCTATAAAAAGCTATGTTTATTACACCTGAAAAATCAAAGAAACTCCCAAACTAATGCAAAAATTTGGCGCGACCATGTCAAGACGATCGTCCAAGTTCCCTGAACATGAATATGGTACCAATTTGTTCTAATTTTGCCTTATTTAGGAAACCCTAATTTGAGGTTTAAAATTCGTTAATGGTGAAACCGTGTACCTATGTCCAAACTCAGCCAAATCATCCAGAAACGTTCCACACAGTACCACAATCACAAATATGCAATCAAAATTGATTAAAGATGTATGTATTATGCAAATCGAGCAAAAGTTAGTGATGACAAACCGTGGCTATTAGGGACGTGTTCTGGGCTTGTTGTTCGCGCTTGAGGATTGGAATAGCTTCAAAACAAACTCAGGAACGTGCTGCAATGTTTAAAACTCTTTGAATCTCCCTTAAACTCGAAAACTCTTTTGCAATTTTGCTTGACTTTTGAATTCGGATTTAGGGTTCTTCAGAGCGAAAATTTGTAACCCTTGCCATCTGAATTTGTTCAGTACTTATAGGAGACTGATTTAGGTCAATAAACTTGGAGAAAATCAATTAGAATCTTTGATTTCAATCTTGGAAAATTTGATTGAAATTTTTTGTAAAAAGCTTCTAATTTTGGTCCAATTTCAACCTTTATTGAATCAATCTCTTTTGCACGAAATTGTAATAAATATATGGTTTAATTGATGATTGGAATTGGTTGGAAATAGAATCAAATCAAATTTCTTGCAATTATGTGATTTATTTTGATTTTAATCACCTTTAATATGAATAAAAATTCATAATAAATCAAATAATTTAAGTAAATTCGTGGTAATTGATTTTTAGGCCTTGGGTAACTTGTGGATCAAGATTGAATCAAAATGACTTGGGCCCATTTGCAAAAATATTCCAATTCTTTCACATTTTTCCCTCCAAAATAGTCCAACTTTGACAAGGCCTATCTCTCTCAATTTTTGAGGTATCGAAGTGTTCTAGGACTTTTTAGAAACCTTAGAGAGTCCTCTAACCAGTGTCTTTGGTCTCATATCAAAATGATTTTCCATGCTCCTTGTGTGTTCTTTTGAAAAAAATGACTTTTGGGTGACTTTTGAAAAGGACTTATAATGTTTTGATCCATATCTCTCAAATGAAGCATTTTTAGACTTGGCATGTGAGAGACAAATTTGTATCGCATCCAATTTCCTTCAAGATGAGCTTTGGATGGAAAATTTCTGATGTTCCATGTGAGAGCTATGGCTGGTCAAACTTCAGTTGACTTTCTCCTACACAAACCCAAATTTAGAAACTTTTTGAATTGTTGATTTTTGATCTTTCCTTGATGAACCATGATCAATACTTGATCAAATGGTGAATGATACCTCAATATTAGGATCTTGACAAAAACATTCAGGAGTTTTGACTTTACTTTAACCACAGTTGACTTTTAGGTTAACCCAGTCGACTGTTGACTTTCTGAACATTTGAGTGACCAATCCTTTGAGCTGAGACTTAAGACTTGTCATAGAGGTAATGTGAGATATCATAGACCATATGGAATGCCTTGGAGCTATTGATTCATTGATTTTCCTTCAGAATAACAAAACCCTAATTCTCTGATCTGTGCTTAGGAGAGTGTATCTTGGAGCTTTGTATCTTGTTTTGAACTTGAATAGGAGAAATAGTGTGGGCAAATTTTGGGGTATGACAGCATTAATTTTAGTAAAACAAATTAGACACCAACATGTCAAATGGGATGTTTCAAACTTGCATGAAATTTATCTTGAATAGAATGTTCTATCAACTGCAACTGAAGAAACATGTCAAACAAGATGTTTTATACAGGATCATATGACATCACGTCTAGAGGACAGTTGGGCTGGGCTTCTTGGACATGTGTGTTACATATGCAGAATATTTGGAGAATATTATACAATCCAACGTGACACTTAATTTAAGGATAAAATATTTGAAGATGTATTCATAGTTTCTAAATATTGAGAATATTTAGGAAACTAATTGGAGGCCTATTTTTATGGAGAATCTGGTGCAGATTTTTAGCAGCCTCCTTGCTGCATTTTGAAGCCCAAATCCAAGACTAGATGTGTGCTTTAAATATAAGACTACAAACCTAATAGAAGGGTAGAACTTACGAGATAATAGGTTAGGGTTTGTATGAAAATTGTGAGCCTCTCTAATATCCTTCTTGATAGAAGAATATGACTATTTTTGAGTTGTAAGTTTTGTCATGCATTCACAAGATGTTAAGTACTGAATGTATGTATGTCACTTAGGTATCATTGATACATGAATCTAAGTATGTGTTGCTTGTGTCTCAAGCTATTATTCTTGATCGAAGCTTTTAAGCAAGATAAAGTATTCTTGTTGAATAAGAAGTTTTTAATCTAATATCGTTTATAATTGAATATTGAGGTAAAGGGAAGTCAATATCAGTAATTGGGATTGTTATTGTGAGAGATCATTGCAGTGATTGGAAGTGAGAGGGGTTTCTCTTATCTAGGAAGTTCTTAGGTAAAAATTATACTAGGCAGAGATTAAGTGAGACGTTGTAAACCGGAGGTTGTTTAGCTTTGAATTGATACTATTGATAGTGGATCTCCTTCATGGCTTGGTAGCCCCCAGAGTTTGTGTTTTTGTACACCAAACTAGGATAACAACTTTGCGTGTTCAGTTACTTTCCAGCCTTGTCTTTATATCATGTTTACCTTATCATTGTATGTTGTTTAAAGATTAATGTCTCGACATCTATTAGGATATCTGAGATCTGTATACCAGAATTTCATAGATTTTGCTCCATTGCTCCTTTGAATATTTATGTCGGCATTACCTTCTGCTTGTAGCGAGCTATTATCAGCAATTTTGCCCTTACTCTTCTTCGACTCATCAAAATTTGCTAACCATAATTTGCTACCAGTCATGTGATTCGAGCAACGTGTATCGCGGAACCATATTTTGGAGTCAACATGGTCATCTGCAACTGCAGACATAACCACTATATATTCATAATCATTTGAATCTTAGAGTCAACATGGTCATCTTCCTCCTTGCCTTTTATCGCTCCCTTTTCTTTCTTGTACCAACAATTCTTTGCCAAGTGACCCCACGTTTTTCAGTTATAGGATTGCACACCTTTTTTCTCTTCTTTGTCTTTCTGATAGGAGTTCCCTTCTCCTCTTTTCGAGGATTCATAATCCCTATCATCGGCCTGTTGCTTTTGAGGGTTCAACTAATACTTTTTGCTTTAAGTCTTATCTCTTTTTCCTTTGAATTTGTTGGAACCACCGTGCTTCTTTCATGTTTGAACCTGCAGAGCTTGTATCGATTCTTGAAGTGTTTTCCTCTCGACAATCCATAACTTATGCGCCTCTAACAAACCAAACAAATCTCCCAATTTCATGGTTTCAATATTATTGGATTCTTGAATAGCTACTATAGCGTGATCAAAGTGAGAGGTCAATGTACGCATTGCCTTATCAACTATCATCTTATCAGTAAGGGTTTCACCACAGCTTTTCATTAGATGAATCAAAATATGCACCTTCGACACATAGCCTGCAATATTATCTTCTTCGCCCATCTACAGTAATTTGTACTGCCTTCGCAGTGTTTGCAACTTGACAGTTTTAACATGCTTACCTCCTTCGTAATACTTGAAAGTAATATCCCATGTCTCATTTGGCAATTCAGCATGAGAAATTCGATCAAAACTTGCCGCATCTACCGTCAACTAGATATAATATGCAGTCTTGCAATCTTTCTTCTTTGCATATTTGTGAATGACTCTCTGAGCATCAATTGCATTTTCAGCAAGTTCAGGGACACCATTCTTGACCACTTCTAGGGTTTCATGGAAACCGAACAAAGATTGCATTTGTTTTCTTCATCTGATCCAATTTTTGTCGTCGAGAGAGAGGATCGTTATTATTAATGGTATATTTAAAACTGAATTATAAATGCTTATATATACAACAAGTATAAGTAGGATTGTTATATATTAAGTAACTGAATTTCAAACCAAGTAACTAATTTGGGTTTGAGCTTGAACTATATTGGATTTGGATACCCTCAAAGGCGGCCCACGAGGTTGATTTTGGTTTTAGTTTTTCATGTGACCTTTCATCTTTTGATGGTGGTTTTCACTGAGTTCTAGCTTGAATCTTTGGAGTGAATGCTCTAACGCTTTGTTTTTTTTCTTTTAAATTTTTTTTGTTTTACTTCTGTTTTTCCTAAGTGCGGTCAATTTAGCACTCCTTATGTTAACTGATACCCTCATTTTTTATACTTTTGCAATTTACATTTCTCTATCAATATATTATTGTGGTATTAAAAAGAAAAAAATTTAATTAAGAAAATACAAGATTTTTTTTATAAATTCAACTTGAAAAAATTATTAAAATCAAATTGAAAGTCGTTTTAAAATATAGATTCAAGAGTTTCCAAAGGGAAGCATCAAATAACATATTTTCTATGCCATTTCCAGTGAATTTTTGGCTCAATTCCAATTTTCATCGTTGTAAATTTTATACATATAGTAAAAAAAAACTTCTGCGGCGTATAATGAAAGCTCTTGTTAATTCCCAATCTCTTGTAACAGTACATATCATTGCACATTTATTTCTTGTCCATATAATATGATTATCTAGAAAAATGCTCATATTAGCATTAGCCCGAGAAAAAGAAAAGAGGTACATGGCACATAAGATTTTTAGAAACCATAAAAGATTAACATTATATTAAAAGAAAATTAAACTCCTAAATAAGTTGATATGCTTCATTATAATTTTATAACTATTCCATTTTGTAATTATTAACACTTTCACTCTCACTTAAAGAAGAATGCTGCTGATCCATTAATCTCATGACCATTAATCTTCTCTTCTTGTAATTAGCCTTGAAACATGCTTGTCTAAGCCTTTTTGTGTTTTCTTCAAGTTGCAAATCTGGTTTTTCCTCCACCTTCTTCATTTCTTTCTGCAATATTTCCACTGCATTCCTTATTTTTTCATCATTTTCATTACCCTGCTCCTGCACCACCAACATTTGCTTACTAAAAAATACAAAAATTGAGAACATAAATCAACAATTTACACAATATTTTTTACTACTACCTAAAATTAACATAGCGAAATTTTTCGCATATTTTAATTTAACTGACAAAAGCCGATATTGATTGATTAGACACAACAAGATTCAGACCCTATAAGACGTGATTCTGTGTATAATAAGTTTGAAGTGGTTATTATCACTTGGTCTAACAGTAAAAAAATAACTAGACCAAAAACCAGACATTCTGTATATTATCAACTCCAAGGAAATTAAAACTTACTTGAACATTCTTAATTAGGGTTTGAAGACTCATTAGTTTCCTATGTGGCCACCTTTGAATTCCAAGATCCCTACACCTTTTCTTCAAATGTGTAAGTCCAACATTGAGTTGTCTTGCAGCTTGAGATATCGGCATGTAGAAGAACTCAGAAATATTCTTCCTAGTTAACATTCTTGCACTATTAGTATTCTCTTCTCTACATCGTTTACCCTTCACATTTTCCATTGCATTCTTTTCTCCAATATTGTTGCCAATAGAAAACATATTTTTCTCGGAAATAAACCCAGCATCAAATTCACTCCACGTTGAAACCTCATTTTTAGCATCACAAAAACCATAGTCTGCATGAAATACATGTAGTATAATTTTAAAGATACTCATTAACAAAAATAATAATATCAAACATTAAATATATTATATATTATTATATATATAGTAAATAAATAACCTTGTATGCTTATTTGTGTTGATATTTCATTAGGAAAAGTCTCATATTGGTATTCAGGATGACAATATTCCTTGACAGGGATAGCATCAAAATGGGTATCATGCATGGGAAATCCATAATGTGACAACCAATCTTTTGAAATATAATCATCACTTGAGTTGCCTCTGGAAAAAGATAAATTTCAATGAGAAAATTGAAGCATTCTCTATAAGAAAAATTTTAAAGAATAGAAGAAGGAACTAGGAATATTTATATTTTTTTTACCTGTAAAGATAATTATTATGATTATCATATGAAGATGGAAAAGGAGGTAGAATTGGATCATAATCTTGCATTGCATGATCATATTTCCAAACAGGGAGTTGATCAACATTCTCCATGATGAAGTTGGCAATTTAGTGTGGAATATGATATGATTGAAGAAATTACTGGTTAATTTATATTCGAAATTAAGAAAGTAAATTTAAGATAATGATAATGATAAGTGCTTAGAGTCATTAAATTTTAGAGAATGTGGGCGGCAGGATTTATTGTTTAACGTGTGAGCTACTGTGAGTTACAAGATGGAATAAAATCAGTTACTAAATCATACCCTATCCATTTAGAGCATGCATTATGGAAATTAATTTTATAATAACTACATCTGTTTTGCATTTTTATTTTTATTAAGAAAATAGAAAGTATTTTTTATAAAAAAATAAATGAATATACAAGTACTAAGAGTATATTATTATGATGCGTTATATTTTAGTAAATAGAAATATGTGTATAATTATTTTTAAGATGCATTGAGTATTGTTAATTTCACTTTAATTCCCATCAGTAATTGTTTCTTAATTATAGTGCTTCCCTCGTTTTTTACCACTATCTTTATGAGAGAGAAATGTTGCAAATTTATTCTCCGTTTTAGATATTTGTCTTATCTGATATTTCTTATTTATTAAATAAAATAGAAAAATAATGATTGGTTCAATTACTCATATCAACTAATGATGTGTTTTATTACTATAAATAAATTTAAAGAATAACTATATGTAATGTAAATAATATTTAAAATAAAATACAATTAAAAATACATAAATAAAGTAAAATAAAAAAAAATCGATAACTTTATTACAAATTATATTTTAAAAATTACAAATGCTATTATAAAACTAAAGATACCAAATGAATGATTGTTTTTTAGAGGAAACTAATTGATTCTTTTTTATAAAGAATTAGGGTTCAACAAGTTTATTTTATTTTTAACAATTAGATTTTTAACTTAACATATTAATATATTTTTCTAAATAAAGATGACTTAGATTTTTCAAAAATAAAAAAATTAGCTAAAACAAAACCAATTTTCTGAATAATAAAAAAATTTCTTTAAGCATATTATATAAATAATTTAAAATTTTGTATTCCTATTGTTATATTTTAAAGTTTTTATTTTAGACTAATATATAAATTTGTTGACATTTTAAATAATTTAAATTTATTAACCTACATCTACGGTTATAAACGAAATTTCTAAAACACTACAAAGAATATTTAACTATTTTTAATTTATGAAAAGCACAAAGGCCATTTAAACCAAAGTATAAATGAATTTCTTGATGCACCCCATAGATTTTTTACACAACATGCAAAATTTCAAGTATACCCCTGTTTCGTAGATGTACTTTCGAAAGTATTTTTTTTTCAAAAGAATTTGATTCCTTACGTAGGTACATTTATGGAAGTATAATAAACTAGTGTATATGGGAAAAAATACATCATCAATACCTTATTTCACTCCAAAACTCAAACTTCTTGGTGCAACAAATCAAAGAGAGCAAGAGAAGTCTAAATTTCAGCTAAATATATATTCATCTTCAACCACTGCATTGCTCACATTATGCATCAATTTTTTGTGAAAAAATTTACGCTGCTTCCGTAGATGCATCTACGGAACATTTTAAAGATGAACACTTTCATAGGTGCATCTACGGAACAATGTTTGTGTTGTTTTTTCTTGCAGTGTTGTAATTTTTTGTTATTTTGGCAATTGTTTGCAAATAGGTATGGTGCACCATGATAATACCTCAAGAGAATTATCTCCTTTAGTCGATGTTTCTACGAGAGTTGATGGGGTAGTCGCAAAGGCGGTATATGTCGGTGATGACTTTAAAAGCAAGCAAGACTTTGATGATCATAAAAACATGTTAACATGGATTCGTGGGAATGCAACTAACCTTGGTTTTGGTGTAATAATAGGAAGATCAGATTATGGTACGGCAAGAAGAAACCCTTTTGTAACAATGTTATGCGAAAGAAGCAAAAAATACCATCCTCCTCTAAAGAATTTTAAAAGAGGCGACACGGGTACTAGAAAATGCGAGTGTCCATTTAAAATCCGTTGTTACATGTTCGCTAGCAAGCAGTGGAGATTCTCTGTTATTTGTGGTTTGCATATCCATGATTTGTGCGTAAAATTAGAAGGACATCCTAGTGTATGTCGGCTCAGTCCGGAAGAGAAGACATGTATTAAAGACATGTCCTTGAATCTTGTCCAACCGAAAAGTATACTTGCCACATTGAAAAGAAAGGAACCCGACATCGTATTGAATATAAGGCAAGTGTATAATCATCGGTACCGCAATAATAAGACGAGCAGGGGAGATAGGAGTGAGATACGACATCTGTTGAAAATGTTGGATGATAACAAACACATGTCGCGGTACAGAACTTACGATGACGAGGTTATGGTTCGAGATATTTTTTGGACTCATCCAGATTCGATAAAGTTGTTCAACACTTTCCCGGCAATGCTCTTTCTCGATTCTACCTACAAGACCAACAAATTTCGACCTCCATTATTTGAGATGGCTGGTGTTACATCCACCAAAAAGACGTGTGTCGTTGACTTTGCTTTTTTGGAGTGTGAAAAAAGGATAATTTTAGGTGGGCATTGAAGGTGTGTTGGTCACTTTTGAAGAAACAAGTCAAGATGTCTAAAGTGATTGTTACGGACCGAGATACCGCTTTGATGAATGTGGTTGCAAAGGTTTTTCCTTCTTCTAATGCATTACTTTGTCGATATCACATAGCGTGTAATGTGAGAAGTAAAGTTAACCCCGCTGTGGGGACAAAACAATTAGAGACCGAAGGTGGGAAATCGGTGAAGCCCGCAGTGATTGTTGACCAAATAATGGATGCATGGGCTCGTATTGCAAGTTCTTCGACAAAAGAATTGTACGCCGATGCCGTTTTGCAATTTCAGAAAGTATGTGAAAAGTATCCCTATTTATTGAAATATGTTGAAAGCACCATTCTTGACAAGGTGAAGGAGAAGCTTGTTTGTGTGTGGACTGATAATGTCCGACACCTTGGGAATACAACCACCAGTAGAGTTGAGTCGGAACATGCTACTTTGAAATTTTGGTTGGTTAATAGCAAGGGTGACTTATGTCGAGATTGGGACACCGTAATTCTCATGATTAAAAACCAACACAACGAGATACAAACCTCATTCTGTCGGAGCATTACAATGTTGGAGCATCGATTTAAGGACAACATCCTTTACTCTTAATTGATCGGCAATATGTCTCGGGCCGAATTGAACTATATCTTTCACGAGGCCAAACAAGGTGAAAATTTTGGCGATAACACAAAGTGTGGTTTCACTATTACTAGCACGTATGGTCTCCCGTGTGCTTGTGTTATTGCTAAAAAGGTGAGATTAGGTGAGCCAATAAGAATGGATGAAGTCACTCCTCATTGGAAGAGACTTAGTTTTGATGATGATGGTTGCATCGAAGGAGAAAAATCAAATATCTCTATTACTTCTGAATTGGAGGCGATAGAAGAGAGGTTTTCGAAGGCCGAAGACAACATGAAACTATACATCAAAGAATAATTGCAGAAGATTGGATTTCCAAAAACAACCGACATGAAACCGCCGTCTCAATCGTTTAAGACAAAAGGTGCTCTGAAGAAAGTGAAGCCTACACCGAATGACAACTCGACTACACGGTCTCCTTCATATTGTGAGCATGTCGACAAACTCTTTCCCAACTCACCTACTCTGAAATCTCAAAAAAGTTCAACGGAGCCTGCATTAGCAAACCGCCTCCGACACCTATTCCACCGAAAGTTCCGACTCTGACACCTATTGCCACAAAAATTCCATCTATCTAAGAGGTACATATTTCTCCAAAAATTCCATTCATCGATGAGATGCTGATTTTTATGCACAAATACATCGATCGGATCGTCAATGTGGCAGGGGACGATAATTGCGGATTCCAGACCGTATCGGCTTTGCTTGGTAAGGGAGAGGATGCCCATAAGCTTGTCCATCATGAACTTATCGAAGATTTGATGGACCATAAAGACTCTTACACACGGGTATTTGGAGACGAAGCCAAATTTAAATCGGTCAACGAAGCGCTTATTCCTTGGTTGGGCCCTTACGCACCCACTTCAAAATGGATGAGATTTTCGGAAATGGGACATCTTATTGCATGCGCATATGACATGGTATGCATTTACTTGACGCGTTATGGTTTTTCAAGAAACCTTTTTCCCTCTCTTCACCGCACCTCCAACAAATCCAAATGATCGTATTATGTATGTTGGATGGCTCGCAAAATTGCAACATTTTGTGCAAGTTTACTTGAAACCGGGATGCCCCATACCACCTACGTCACCGGAATGGGTGCTTCATCATACCGAAGCTCCCGAGACATGGCCGGATCATTTTGTGGATAGGATGCACGATTTCAAAGGGTTGAGCAACATTGAAAAGGAATCAAATGAAGAAAAGTCAAGATTGGAACCTCCAATAGATTTAGCCGGCGACGATTCTTTTGATGTATTTTCTAGTTTCAAAGTGTAATATATGCACTCTATAACATTGCAATATAATCCTTTTTTTCAAGTATTAGTTTATGTGTTTATGTCTTTTTTCTTCTATTGCTAATGCATTGAGTTCTGTTAAAAAAAACTAACAGGAAAATTTTCGTAGATGTATCTACGGAAGGCTCTAATTTGGAAAATTATGGGTGTTTTCCGTAGGTACATCTACGGAACGGAGAAATCTATGATCCTTCCGTGGATATATCTACAAAACATTTTGTGACAAAGATTATTTGGTCCATATTCACCAAGAACTTCTATAAAGTTTGGGTATCTAGGGTTGTATTACACACAAACACAAACACAAAAATGGCACACATAAGGCCACCATCATGGCAGCGAACATTTTTATCAAAAGGGATGGACATGTTATTTTCTGTCCTCTCAAACCTCTGATGCCGATTAAATTTTGGAACATCCATTCCTTTGACCAACTTAAGAGGACTCTGATGTCTTGGTTAGAGGGGGAGTACAAACCCGGCGAAGTCACCAGAAGGATCCATAGGCTTAGAACAAGGTCCTCGCTTGAGACCGGATAAACGGAACGTTGGTGGAATGAAGTGAAAAATAACATTGATGTCATTCAAATGATGTATAGACCAGATGATATAGTCTTGACTGTTGTAATTTCTTAGATTTCTAGTTCTTAGGTTTCTTAATTTTCTGTTGGAAATTTCGATGTAATGCATATTTTAATCAATGAGTGGATCTTTTATCATTACAAATGTTGTTGTTCTGGTTTTCTGAGTCTGGTTTTATTATGTGGATGCATCTACGGAAATGTTTTGCATGTGCATCTACGGAATGTTTTTACGAAAATGTAAAACATAGGGTGCTTCTGGTGATGCATCTACGGAAGCTGGAGGACATTTTTGTCATTTCAGTGGTGCGTGAGGTATGTATGGGGTGAACTAAGAAAGTATAAAAGTAAGCATATTCATTAAGAAAATATTAACATGATTTTAATTGTAACTCTATATAGACATAATTGTTTTAAGGTAATTTTTATTTCATTAAATATATTTGTTGATAATTTAATTTATTATTATTATCATATTTAAGAGTTAATTTTTAATATCTTTATTAAAACATAATTCTTAAAAAACATAATTTAAAGTCTTGAAACAAATATACCTTATATTTTTTAATTTATAAAAACTATAAATGAATTTATATATAACTTATGAAACAATTATGATGGATGTCGGAAGAATACATAACTTTCTTATAAAACACACCAATAATTTATCATATTTTTTAAATTTCTGAATAGTTTTACACACGTGTTATATTGTACAATCAATCATATTAAAAAATTCACCTTATATATATAATTTAATAATGATACTAATTATAAACAATTTAATTTTGTTTTATCCATCACTCAATCTTATTGAGTAGATCTATATTAAAATGGGTTTTAAATTATAACAAAAATATAACTTAATATTTAGGCTTAATTACAATTTTGGCCCCCCTATTTTCTATGATTCATGAAATTGATCCCCGTATTTTAAATTTAAATAGTTTTAGTCCCCTATTTTAAATTTAAACAGTTTTGGCCCCCTTTCATAATGTTGCTCTTAAAATTAACGATATTTTCACTTTTTAAATGACAAATTACTTGTAAAACATGACAAATCATCGTGTATAATCATATTATTGAACTTTTTAGATAAAAACATAAGTTACAAAATAAAAAATCCCATCAATTTTCTTTGAAAAAACACGAGAGGGGGACTAAAACTGTTTAAATTTAAAATAGGTGGATCAAAACTGTTTGAATTTAAAATAGGGAGACTAATTTCGTGAATCAGACAAAATTGGAGGACCAAAACGGTAATTTAGCCTAATGTTTATGATATATTTTAATTTAGTGTTAGGAATATGCATGTTGAAATTACTCACAATTATATACCTATGTAAATTATAATTTTTTAATGATAAAATGATAATATTTATCCTAAAAAAGGTTGTAAATATTTGTTTTAATGAAAAACATGAGACAATTCTGATATATGAAAAACACAATTTTCTAATGAAAAACACATATTTAAGAATAATTTTAAAAGTGAGAATAAGTTGATTTTAAAAATTAACTCTGAGAAATTATTATAAGCAATTAATTTAATTTTTAATTATTATTATATATTATTACCAATCATACTAAACTTTATATAAATTTAAAATTATTATTATTAGTTACATTTTTTAAAAATTTATTATATTTTTATTTAAAATTATTTCAAATAATTTAAAATTTACAAAATTTTATAAATTTTGTAGAGTTAAACTTCTATTATGAAATTCTCCTATACAAAAAAGATAGAGAATATAATTATTTAGAACTGCAATTTCAATATACCATAGAGTGTAAATATCTATTTAGAATTGAAATTTGACAAGGAGTTGTAATATAATGTAGGTTTGTAAAATTTGTTAATATGATATAATAAGAATGGTTTAAAACTGATATTTGACGAAAACTGTTATAAATTTTAGGTTTGGAAAAATTGACTAATATCTAAAAAGCAATGTTAGTTGAATTGTAAAAATGATTTTATTCAAATCTGTAGTTTTTAAATTATCTCATCTGGATTCAACTGAGTTTTGTTAACTCGGTTGTATTCACGGGTAGATGTGAACGTATCTAAGATATACCAATTATAGACTGCCAATGCTTAAAACTTGGTGCACATTATTAGCATAATCAATTGAACAATGAATTCAAACCTTATAAATGATGGTTTCGTTAACTCGGTTGTATTCACGGGTAGATGTGAACGTATCTAAGATATACCAATTATAGAGTGCCAATGCTTAAAACTTGGTGCACATTATTAGCATAATCAATTGAACAATGAATTCAAACCTTATAAATGATGGTTTCGTAGACAGGTGATGTGAATCCAGGCGGAACTCTTTCAGGATGATCGACTGATTTCACAAACCGGTGTTGCTTGTAACGCTCCAGACTGCTTTTGGGATGATCGAATGATCCCACAAACCAACACGAGTCTTTTCAGCATGCTTTGACCTCACTCGCACGCTTTCTTGGAAACTTCCCAGAAGGTCACTCATCCCATAATTACTCCAAGTCAAGCACGCTTAACTATGGAGTTCTTATGAAACGAGCTCTTGAAAAGAAGATGCATCTTGTTGGTATAGGTAGTACCTATCAATCCTTATAAGCTTTCCTTCAACCATGCAGTCTCATACCTGCACAACCTCAGGATCCCTCTCATTCCGATGTGGCGACCACTCTTTTCCATTTTCGGCCTCGAGTGTTACATACAGTGCAACCACCCCTCGCCTTCTTCGGCCTTGGGTGTTACACTGCTAGGTTGCAGGCGGGCGATTGGAGTTGTATTGTTAGGGTTACTCGGAGCATAATGCTCTCTGAGTGGTGTTTAAATGTGTGTAAGTATGTGTAACTGGAGAGTTGTCCTTTATCCCCTTGAGAGATAGTCTATTTAGAGGAGATCCCTTAGAACTAGGATTTATGGTCTCATGTACATGGTCTTAACCGCTCCCTTTTGATGAGGAGATCTTGGTCTTGCTATATTTCCGAAGTCAGCAAGGACTTTCTTTTACTTAACTGTCACTTTGGGCGGACCGTATGGGTGGCAGGCTACATTGGGTTCCGTCTAGGTGGTCCCTTTGATAGGCGAAGGGCGCCCTAATCTAGGACCTTTCCAAATAAAGCACAGACCCTAAAGCACAAAGCCTTTTCCTGTTAATGGGCGAAGTGTTTTAGAACCATTCTCCCTTTTTGAATGCGCTTATCGCCTTGCCAATGGTTCCTATGACAGAGAATGTGTTGTGGGGTGACCCCCACTTTGGTGAGTCCCTCGGTGTAGGGTGATTAAAATAGCAT
The DNA here is from genome assembly GCF_029867415.1 of Vicia villosa. Taxonomy (NCBI): domain Eukaryota; kingdom Viridiplantae; phylum Streptophyta; class Magnoliopsida; order Fabales; family Fabaceae; genus Vicia; species Vicia villosa. Next base: position 167,434,024 of record NC_081182.1, read on the forward strand.
GTGAATCCCTCGGCTAAATGCGCATAAAAAGGTAGGCGGGGTCGCTGGTTATATCCCCTCTCGATGAGCCATCGTTCATGTGTCTATCGTCCAAGTATAATAGGCCCTCCGAGACATCAATCAATCACGATGCTTATGTGTTCTCCTATATTTAATGCTATCAATGATGGTTTGTTTTTTGAAATTGAAAATGATAATGGCACGCGTAGGTAGAGTGCAGAGTTTAACAAAATCCTGAGGGGTTAGGAGTTCTTCTATAAGAAGGGTTTTTCTCCTCATTTTGCATTACTTTCTACAACTTTGCTCGATTTACTCCTTTTGGATTATTCAACGCAGCCTTCAACCTTCTCATAGGTATGAGACTTGTCCTTTTTTTATATTCTGTATGCTAGATCTTAAGTGATTTGTATGACATAGACCCCTTGGGGGTTAAATATAGGTGTTAGAACAAGACTTGTTCTAATCAATATTCTATGTTTTGATGATAACATTATATATGAGTTTTGTATAAGACAATGTGGTACTCTAATCCTTTGCATTTTCCATTTCAGGAAATACATAAAGAGTATGCATAATTCAGCGCTCAAAAGCACTGACTCAGAAGGTTCAGGATGAATAAATCAGAACATGCTCTGGCAAGACATCAGAAGATGGTCAAGCATAATCAAAACATGGACTATGAAGCATCAGAAGAACATGAAGTCAGAAGCAGAAGCACTGAAGTTCTGAATGGTATCACGTACAAGCTCTTCAAAGTCAAAAGACAAGAAGATGCTCTGCACCAAGCTTATTGACTCTGATATTCAAACGTTGTATCTACAAATCTGAGTTCAGAAGCAAGTACAAGATGACAGGCTATTAAGTCTAATCTCTGACTGACAAAAGGAACGTTAGAAGCTACAAAAGGCAAAGTCAATAAAAGCAGCAAAAGCATGGCTCGAGGTAGTTGACAAAAGTGTGAAACATTAAATGCAAAGCTGTACTATTCACGCAAAGCATTAAATGCAACCCAACGGTCATCTTCTCAACACCTATATATATATATATATATATATATATATATATATATATATATATATATATATATATATATATATATGGAAGTTCTTATTAGAACCAGCTAGAGAACTCTTACGCAAAATACCAAAACGCTGTCAAAATCAAAGCTCACGAACTTCATCTTCAACCTCACAAACTCTTGTAATATTTAGTGAGTGTTAAGCTTAGAACTTAAGAGAAATATCACTGTTGTGATTATAGCTTTATAAGAAGCAATTCATACTCTTGTAAACATTATTTTACATTGATTGTAAAAGGTTCCTAGAGTGATCAGTGTGATCAGTAGACTCTAGAAGACTTATAAGTTTTCTAAGTGGTGATTTCCTAGAGTGATCAAGTTGTGATCTGTATACTCTAGAAGACTTAGAAGTTATCTAAGTGGAAAACCATTGTAATCAGTTGGATTAGTGGATTAAATCCTCAGTTGAGGTGAATCACTCTAAGGGGGTGGACAGGAGTAGTTTCGTTAACAACGAACCAGGATAAAAATAATTGGGTTCATTGTTTTTATCTTACATGTTTTTAAAGTCACACTTATTCAAACCTCCCTCCCCCCCCTTTCTAAGTGTTTTTCTATCCTTCAATTGGCATCAGAGCGCCGGTTCTAGGTGCAAGCACTTAACCGTGTTAGATAAAAGATTCAGGGAGAAAAACACAAAGTCAATATGGTTGAAACAGCTACATCTACTCCTACACCTGAACAAAACAACAATGGTAATGGAAGTAGTAGCTTCAATGGCTATAATAGACCACCAGTCTTTGATGGTGAAAATTTTGAATATTGGAAGGACAAACTTGAAAGTTACTTTCTTTGTCAAGACGGTGACTTATGGGATCTAGTCTTGGATGGTTACAGACATCCTGTAAATGCTCGTGGAGTAAAGATGTCAAGACAAGAAGTGAGTGATGATCAAAAGAAACAATTCAAAAATCATCACAAGTCAAGGACTATTCTGCTGAATGCTATTTCTAATGCTGAATATGAGAAAATAACAAACAGAGAAACTGCCTATGACATCTTTGAATCCTTGAAGATGACTCATGAAGCCAATGCCCAAGTCAAGGAGACAAAAGCTCTTGCTTTAATCCATAAGTATGAAGCTTTTAAGATGGAGGAAGATGAAAACATTGAAGCAATGTTCTCAAGATTCCAGACTCTGAATGCTGGATTAAGAGTGCTTGACAAGGGATATCCAAAGGCTGATCATGTCAAGAAAATCATCAGAAGCTTGCCCAGAAGATGGGGCCCAATGGTGACTGCATTCAAGATTGCTAAGAATCTGAATGAAGTCTCTCTTGAAGAGATGATCAGTGCCCTGAGGAGTCATGAAATAGAGCTGGATGCAAATGAACCTCGGAAGAAAGGTAAGTCTATTCTATTAAAATCTAATAATAAAAAATGCACTAACGCTTTTCAGGCTGAAAAAGAAGATTCTGAAGAATCAGAATCAGAATCAGAAGAAGATGAACTTTCCATGATCTCCAGAAGAGTAAATCAATTCTGGAAGAGTAAGTAAAGAAAGTTCAAGAACTTCAGAAGTTCCAAAAGGCCTGAAAGAGGAGAATCTTCTAGACATAGAAGATCTGACAAAAAGAATGTGACATGCTATGAGTGCAAGGAACCTGGACATTACAAGAATGAATGTCCAAAGCTTCAGAGAGAAAATCCCAAGAATAAGTTTGAAAAGAAGAAAGGCCTTATGGCTACTTGCGATGACTCAGATTCTTCTGATTAAGAGTCAGACTCTGAAGATGAGCAGGCAAACATTGCGCTGATGGCCACTGTTGATGATGAATCAGAATCTACATCAGACTCAGATTCTGAAGAGGTATTTTCTGGACTTTCTAGAGAAGAGTTAGTTTCTAGTCTAACTGAACTTCTGGAAATCAAGCCTCAACTTAGTATCAAATACAAGAAGCTGAAGAATCTCTTTGCATCTGAAACTAAGAAGCTTGAATTAGAAAATTCTAAACGTAAGGAAAAAGTTTTAAAACTATCTAAAGATGTTGAATCATCTTCTAGTTCAGAAAAGTCTATTCCAAGCATGAACAATATTCTTAAGGAATATGACTTGAGTTTCAGGAAGTTTTTATCTAGAGGTATAGGCAGAAGTCAGCTAGCCTCTATGATATATGTAGTTAGTGGAAACAAGAGAGTTGGCTTAGGCTATGAAGGTGAAACCCCATACAAACTTGAATTTGTTGATGAAATGAAAATCACATACAAACCGCTGTATGATCAATTCAAGTATGGACACTCCCATGATATTAGGCTCACATCACATGCTAAGAGTTTCCACATAACACACACCAAGAAGCATGTGACACACACTAGAAAATATCATGTTACTCAGAATAGGGAATATCATGTTGTACCTCCTGTTAATTTTCATGCTAAACCCAAGATCAATCAGAACTTGAGGAGAACTAACCCAAAAGGACCCAAGAAAATGTGGGTACCTAAGGAAAAGATAATTCCTGTTGCAGATATCCTTGGTAGCCAAGAAGACAAAGGAAAACATGTCATGGTACCTAGACTCTGGGTGCTCGCGGCACATGACGGGAAAAAGGTCTATGTTCCAAGACCTGGTGCTTAAATCTCTGGAGAAGTAAAGTTTGGAGGGAATCAGAAGGGCAAGATCATTGGCTCTGGAACCATAAGCATTGGTAACTCTCCCTCTATAACTAATATTCTGCTAGTAGATGGATTAGCTCATAACTTATTGTCCATAAGTCAATTAAGTGACAATGGTTATGACATAATCTTCAATCAAAAGTCTTATAAAGCTATTAGTCAGAAGGATGGCTCAATCCTATTTACAGGCAAGAGAAAGAACAACATTTACAAGATTGATCTTCAAGATCTTAAGAATCAGAAGGTTATTTGCCTTATGTCTGTTAGCGAAGAGCAATGGGTCTGGCACAGAAGATTAGGCCATGCTAGTTTGAGAAAGATTTCTCAGATTAACAAACTTAATCTGGTCAGAGGTCTCCCTAATCTGAAATACAAATCAGATGCTCTTTGCGAAGCATGTCATAAAGGGAAGTTTTCCAAACCTGCATTCAAGTCTAAGAATGTTGTCTCTTCCTCTAGGCCGCTAGAACTTCTGCACATTGATCTTTTTGGCCCAGTCAAAACAGCATCAATCAGAGGGAAGAAATAAGGATTAGTTATCGTAGACGACTATAGCAGATGGACGTGGGTAAAGTTCTTGAAACACAAGGATGAGTGTCATACAGTGTTCTTTGACTTCTGCACTCAGATCCAATATGAGAAAGAGTGTAAAATCATAAAGGTCAAAAGTGATCATGGTGGCGAATTTGAGAACAGATTCTTTGAAATTCATTTCAAAGAAAATGGTATTGCCCATGATTTCTCTTGTCCTAGAACTCCACAGCAAAATGGAGTTGTAGAACGAAAGAATAGGACTCTACAAGAAATGGCCAGAACCATGAGCAATGAAACCAATATGGCTAAGCATTTCTGGGCATAAGCAATTAACACTGCATGTTATATTCAGAATAGAATCTCTATAAGACCTATTCTAAATAAGACTCCTTATGAATTGTGGAAGAACAGAAAGCCCAACATTTCTTATTTCCATCCTTTTGGATGTATATGTTATATTCTGAACACTAAAGATCATCTGCATAAGTTTGATTCTAAGGCACAGAAGTGTTTCCTTCTTGGATATTCTGAACGCTTTAAAGGCTACAGAGTATGCAATAGTGAAACATTGGTTGTTGAAGAATCAAGCAATATCATATTTGATGATAAGCTTGGTCTTGAAAAGCCAAAGCAGTTTGAGAATTTTGTAGATATAGAAATCTCTAATTCAGACTCTGAAGAACCCAGAAGCAAAGTTTCAGAAGATCAAGTTGCTGCTTCATTAGAGAATCTCAGAATTTCTGAAGAGCCAACTATCAGAAGATCTTCTAGACTCAACTCTGCTCACTCAGAAGATGTTATCATTGGAAAGAAAGAAGATCCTATCAGAACAAGAGCATTCCTTAAGAACAATGCAGAATGTCAATTTGGTCTAGTATCTCTAATTGAGCCAACTTCTGTTGATCAAGCTCTGGAGGATGCTGACTGGATAATTGCAATGCAAGAAGAACTAAATCAGTTTACAAGGAATGACGTTTGGGATCTGGTTCCAAGACTAAAAGTATTTAACATCATTGGAACTAATTCGGTCTTCAAAAACAAGCTAAGCGAAAAAGGAGAAGTTGTAAGAAACAAAGCCAGATTGGTTGCTCAGGGCTATAGTCAGCAAGAAGGTATTGACTATACTGAAATCTTTGCACCAGTGGCCAGTTTAGAATCTATTCGCTTATTAATTTCTTTTGCCACTCAACACAACATCACTCTGTATCAGGTGGATGTTAAGAGTGCCTTCTTAATTGGTTATATAGATGATGAAGTATATGTCCACCAACCTCCTGGTTTTGAAGACTCTAAGTCTCCAGAACATGTTTTCAAATTAAAAAAATCATTATATGGCTTGAAGCAAGCTCCCAGAGCTTGGTATGAAAGATTAAGTTCTTTCCTTCTGGACAATGGTTTCACTAGAGGAAAAGTGGATACAACTCTCTTCTGTAAAACCTTTAAAAAGGATATTTTAATTGGTCAAATATATGTTGATGATATTATCTTTGGAACATCTAATGCTACACTTGGAAAGGAGTTTGCTAAGTCTATGCAGGCGGAGTTTGAAATGAGCATGATGGGAGAACTCAAGTATTTCCATGGGATCCAGATCAATCAAACTTTTGAAGGAACTTATGTTCATCAGACCAAGTATGTGAAAGAACTTCTGAAGAAGTTTAATCTTTCAGAAAGCAAAGAAGCAAAGACTCCTATGCATCCAACGTATGTTCTAGGTAAGGATGAGGTAAGTAAGAAGGTAGATCAAAAGCTCTACCGAGGTATGATTGGATCTCTTCTAAATCTTACTACTTCTAGACCTGATATTTTATTCAGTGTTTGTCTGTGTGCAAGATTCCAATCAGATCCTAGAGAATCTCACTTAACTGCTGTTAAGAGAATTCTGAGGTATCTGAAAGGTACTACTAATGATGGTTTAGTCTACAGAAGATCTGAAGAATACAACTTAGTAGGATTTTGTGATGCTGATTACGCTGGAGATAGAGTTGAAAGGAAAAGTACTTCTGGAAGTTGTCAATTTCTTGGAAGTCATTTGATCTCCTGGTACAGCAAGAAGCAAGCTACAATTGCCCTCTCTACAACAGAAGCAGAATATGTTGTTGCTGCTGGATGTAGTACACAAATGCTCTGGATGAAGAGTCAGCTAGAAGATTATCAGATATATGAGAGTAACATTCCTATCTTCTATGATAATACTTCTGCTATTTGTTTATCTAAGAATCCAATCTTACATTCCAAAGCTAAACATATTGAGATTAAACATCATTTCATTAAGGACTATGTTCAGAAGGGTGTTCTATCTTTAAACTTTGTTGATACAGACCATCAATGGGCTGATATCTTTACAAACCCCTTGCTGAAGATAGGTTTAAGTTCATTCTGAAGAATATCAGTATGGATTTATGCCCAGAGTGAAAAGATGAGAAGTTCTGATATATGGATTAGATTTGAAATGATCATTTATTTTCTTATCAGATGTTCTGAAAATGTTGATCACTTAGATATTCTGATTCTGTTATTGCTAACGTTTCATATATCTAAGTTGATTCAGAATCTCTTTTAAAGCAAAACAGTTGTCACCAGCTATTCCAAAAGATGAACACGTGTTCACTCTGAAGGGACAAGCATGCGTGCAGTTGATGAGACGCCGCCCTAGGTAACTGTGCAAATCATTTCAAATATCATGTTTTATCCTAATGTCACTCAACATTAAATGCTAACTGATTCAAACTCTGTAATCTCTTTCATTCAGAATCATATTGCATATCATTTCAAATCTGTGTCTATATAAACGCATCTCTATATCATTTCATCTCTTTCCATTCATCTTCATTTGTGTCTCTATATCATTATTCTCTGTCTGTGCATTTGTGTCTCTATATCTCTCTTTTCATAAACCCTAGTTACGTAACCCTAAATCTCGGTGTGAATATATGGCTTCTTCATCAAATGTTCAATGCAAGGTCTCATCTTCAAACCAAGTTCAACAAAAGAAATCTGCAGACACTCCTTTGAAGACTTGTTTGATACCTTATGATGAACTGGAGGTTCTCTGTGAAACTATGGTGGACTTTGAAAATCTTATAGCTCATGATTTCAAAATCAAAACTGGAATGCTAGTACAAGGATGGACAAACTTCTTTGAAAGGTTTATTGGACCAGTTTACCCTTTATTGGTTAAGGAATTCTGGACACATGCCACTGTTACTTCAACTGCTATCATCTCCTTCGTGTTAGGGCATGAAGTTGTTGTGAATGAGAAGCTGATAAGGAAAATGTATAGTCTTGATGGTATAGGTGGAATTACTGGAGCTCTCCCAGCAGAACTAATTGGGACAAAATTGACCCTGAGTTGTTTACTTCTGGTGTTGCCTCTCCCTACACTACTGACTTGAAGCCTTCCTACAGAGTATGGGCAAAGATCATTATGGGATCTATCTATCACAGAAGACCAACAAACTCTGCTACCTACGTCAATCAAGATCAGAAGTATGTTTTGTTCTGCATTGAAAAAGGCATGAGAGTCAATTTACCACACATTATGTTTCAACATCTGAAGACAGATGTTGAAGAATCAAGGGAAGAAGAACGTCTGAAGAATCCCAAGCTCAAGAAGAATACTATTCCTTTTGGAAGAATGATATCAGATATTCTGACTGAGAGTGGTTTGATAGATACTCTGAGAGCAGCTGGCTCTTCTCAGAACTTGACTGCTATTCGTGGGAGTATTCTAAATGCTCAGTCTCTAAGAAGGATGCACTTGATTGAAAAGGCGACCACTCCTCCAAAAGTGTTTCCAGATATTCTGACTAGAAGAACACCTGTTGTGAGCTTCTCTCATATGTTCAAAGAGGAGCTAGACAAATCTGTTAAACGCTATCTGAAATCATGTGTTAAAGCACAAACTTCTGTTGATCCTGCTTGGATTCGTGGACGAACTCTTCCATCTCTGGATGAGTAAAGGAAGAAGGATAAGAAGAAAGAGAAGAAGCTGAAGAGAAAGATCACAGAAGAAGGACCTGATGCCAAGAAAGCAAAGAAGCAGAAGAAACCTTCAGGTATTGTAATCTCTGACTTTGTACCTGCTACTAATTATGAACGTGTATCAACAGACTCTCTCAAAGTTCCTAGAACTTCTGAACAGTTTCAGAAGCTCATAGAAGATGCTTTCAAAGCAGACTCTTCTAGCTCTCAATCCACTTCTGCCCTTCCCCCTCAGAAAAAGCCACTACCTTCTGAAATTCCATCCTCTTCCACCACTTCAAATAAACTCCATTCTCTACCAACTCTTGACCCCAACCTTTAAACGTTGTTTTTCCTCAAATTCCTTCTGAAAATATATTCTCTACCACATCCATTCCTTCTGCAATCTCACCTATCATTGATCACTCAACCACCTCCACCGCAGATTCTTCATCCTCTTTATCATCTACTTTCACCTCTGCCTTGTTTTCAAGAGAATCTGAACCTTACTTCATTCTGAACCCATACTCTTCAACCACAAAATTCCAAACCAAACCTTCTGAACTTTCTGTTGGTGTGCATTTTGAATTTATTAAGCTTAAGGTACAGGCAGGTTTAGATGCATTGAAGGTAACACGTAATGCCAACGTGAATTATGTTGCTTCTGGGAATCTCTGGAGAGCTTTTAGAAGAGAGATTCATTCTGACCTTCTGAAGCTTCAAGAAGATTGTCTGGCTGATGCTCCTAGTCCTTCTGGATTTCTTAGGGACTTTGAAGAAAGCTACTTCTATCCCATCACCAACTAGAAATATCTTGAAGAGAAGGAATCTGTTGATGAGCTTGAAAAAGTGCATCCTCTGGCTATGGTTGTCTGGAAGCCTCTATACAATGTTCTGACTGGAGACTTTCAGTCTATATTCAACTGGCTTAGGGAGAATCCCTCTGTTAAAGGACCAAATATGGTATATCCAAGTGTTGAATACCCATCAGAACCGGTTACTCCAAAACCTCCAGAGAATCTGGCTGACATTCTTCTGGCTCTTAAAAATCCAGATGCTGAGATCCCTGCTCCTATGTATTCTGAAGATGCTTTTGTGTCAGAAGCTGATGCTGAGAATCATGATGCTGAGAATCATCCTGCTGATAAAACTCCTGCTAAGGAAAATCAAGATGATGTTCTCATGGTTGAAGCAAATGCTGAGAATTCTCATGTCATGGATAATAGCTTTGATGCTTCTTCTGCTGGACCTTCTGCCTCTGTTTTGATAAACACTATGAAGGCTCCTCAACAGAAACAAGCTGATTTAGCTACTCGTCTAGACAAGCATGAGGATACTCATGATGATTTCAGATCATTCATGAAGAATCGGAAGGAAGACACTACTGAGATTAAAAACCTTCTGGCCATCTTAGCTTCTAGGCTTGGCCCGTTGTAGTCTGTCTTTGGTCTTAGTCTGTTTTCTTTGTTTTTATGCATCTGTTTTTCTTGCATCTGCTTCTATCAATATTTTGTACCTTCTGATTAATCAATGCAATATTATCTTCTTCACTTTGTGTGTCTTTTATCATCTGAATATTTTAATGCTTTTTGATGTTATGACAAAAAGGGGGAGAAACACGATAATTGAATTGGTTTATTATATTAGTTGTTGGGATTAAGTCTCAACATTTCCTAACATTATTTGCAAGTTCTATGTCTTTGAGATTTTTTGCAGGATTGAAGATATTCTGAAAAATCTCAACATGTGAAGCAAATACATGGGGAAAAGCAATACTATAAAGAAGCATGATCTTAAAGATTTGAAGCAAGCTTAGTGCTGTGAAGCTTCAAGATCAAAAGCAAGAAGAATGTTATGATATTCTTCTTAGAATGCTATGATACATTTTTTTTAAGAATGCTATGATACTTTTTGTTTAGTATGCTCTGATACATTCCAGGATGTAAAAATGTTCTGATACAATCAAGCATGCTATGATTCAATTGGTTACAAAGAAGAAATTCAAAGCTCTGAAGTTGTCCTATGGAAGCAAGAAGCAGAAGCTCTGAATATTCTGAAGTTCTATGCTAAGTGAAAGTCTCTACTGAAATGGAAAAATACTCAGGGAAGTCTTTTATTTATAAACTCTTCTAGTATTTATTTCAGGGGGATTGTTAATCTCAAGGGGAGACATATTCACACACTCTGATTATATGCTTATGCTATATCTGTGTAATTGTCTTTTGTCATCTGATATTATGGTTACAAATTCATATCAATTATATATGTTTTTGTCATCATCAAAAAGGGGGAGATTGTTAGAACAAGATTTGTTCTGATCAATATTTTATGTTTTGATGATAACATTATATATGAATTTTGTATAAGATAATGTGGTACTCTAATCCTTTGCATTTTCCATTTCAGGAAATACATAAAGAGTATGCACAATTCAACGCTCAGAAGCACTGACTCAGAAGGTTCAAGATGGCTACATCAAAACATGCTCTGGCAAGACATCAGAAGATGGTCAAGCAGAATCAGAACATGGAGTATGAATCATCAGAAGAACATGAAGTCAGAAGCAGAAGCCTTGAAGTTTTGAATGGTATCACGCTCAAGCTCTTCAAAGTCAGAAGACAAGAAGATGCTCCGCACCAAGCTGATTGACTATGATATTCAAACATTGTATCTACAAATCTGAGTTCAGAAGCAAGTACAAGATGACAGGCTATAAAGTCTAATCTCTGTCTGACAAAAGGAACGTTAGAAGCTACAAAAGGCAAAGTCAGTAAAAGCTGCAAAAGCATGGCTCGAGGTAGTTGACAAAAGTGTGAAACATTAAATGCAAAGTTGTACTATTCACGCAAAGCATTAAATGCAACCCAACGGTCATCTTCTCAACACCTATATATATGGAAGTTCTGATCATAAGCAGCTAAAGAACTCTTGTGCAAAATACCAAAACGCTGTCAAAATCAAAGCTCACGAACTTCATCTTCAACCTCACAAACTCTTGTAATATTTAGTGAGTGTAAAGCTTAGAACTTAAGAGAAATATCACTGTTGTGATTATATCTTTATAAGAAGCAATTCATACTCTTGTAAACATTATTTTACATTGATTGTAAAAGGTTCCTAGAGTGATCAGTGTGATCAGTAGACTCTAGAAGACTTAGAAGTTTTCTAAGTGGTGATTTCCTAGAGTGGTCAAGTTGTGATTTGTATACTCTAGAAGACTTAGAAGTTATCTAAGTGGAAAACCATTGTAATCAGTTGGATTAGTGGATTAAATCCTCAGTTGAGGTAAATCACTCTAAGGGGGTGGACTAGAGTAGTTTCTTTAACAACGAACCAGGATAAAAATAATTGTGTTCATTGTTTTTATCTTACAAGTTTTTAAAGTCACACTTATTCAAACCCTCCTTTTCGAAGTGTTTTTCTATCCTTCAAAAGGGTCTATGGAGAGATGGTTTTTTCTTTGGTTACGACGGTGGTGGTGACTTCCTTTTATTCTACTGCTTCCTCAGGAACAAAATGTCTTCCTCCTCCGTTGTTTCCAAGGGCGCAGATGACTTAGTCTCCATTTTCTCTTATGAGGAACAAATTCTTCTTTTCTTGGTGGGAATGGGTATCTCCTCCTCGAGGGTTGAGAACTGAGTTATTTTGGAGGGTTATTTAGCCTCAGAGAGGGTAACCCTCGTTGTACTTCTACTTTTATCCCTCCCTTATCAAAGATATGGGGTTATTTTTCTTCTTTCTTCCTTTTCTGTAGAGATCCTAAGGATACTTAATGTTTCCCCTTCTCAGTTGTTCCCAAACTGTTGAGGTTACATTAGGACTTTTGAGATGGTGTGCGAGAAGTTGGTCATAAAACCTACTATTGGGGTCTTCTTCTCCTTTTTTATTACCAAACCTGCAAAAGGAAGTTGGGTGACCTTGAGAAACCGGCAGGCTTAGGGCCTTTTATGAAGGAAAATTATGATCTAAAACGCAGCGGTAACTAAAATCTTCCTTTAGTGATCCTTATGAATGGGCAAGATCAGTGATAAAAATGGTTACCTCTTGTGGCGATTGAAATCTTTGATTCCTAATCGAAAGATTGACCACGAGCATTGATGAAGAACAACGCCTCTACTCGGTCTACATGAACAGATCCCTTCAATCTTAGTGCAAGTTGATCCGAATGAAGGCTTTGAGTGAGAGAGAAGAAAATGCGCCTATGATTTCTCATACCAAATTTTCATCAAGTGAAATTCTTCAGCACAAGGGTTCTATTTATAGAACCACTTGTGTGGACTAAAAGCTAAAAGCCCAATTAAGGCTACAAGCTAAAATCCCAATTAAGTCGTATATCACTTAAACGTTTGTTACCTTACCATATTATGAATTCACTTAAGTACACCGTACCTTACAATGTTTCTTATTTACTCCGTCTCTCATCAATCTGTTCTTATTGTAGCGGGAAAAATCTGAGATCGAAGCCATTGGATTGACTTGACTCATTATTTCAGTGAAAGTCGTCACCGCGCTTTATTGTTTCCAAATGAAATGGGAAAAGAACGAAATAAAACCCAAAGTTTGTTTTTAAAACAAAAAAAGAGATCTTAGGTACGGGTGTTGATTATACAAGGGGATAGTTTTAAGCACCCCTCATTATTGTGGTACTCCACAAGAACCTTTTTGGAAATATGTGTTAAAGAGATGTTGTGTGCAAAAGAAAAGGGTTTTGTTTGATTTTTTAAAATAAGCTCGGCAAGACATTACATCTTGTATTTGCATACCTCTTCGGTGCAATTGAGAAGTCAAAGCTAATGTAGTTCCACTTAAAAGGAAAGATTTTTAAAAGGAATAAACACTTTATCATCATAGGAGAGAATACTCGGCCGTTGATTTTGAACATGAGAACAGATGGATTCTTTGCATCACAAATTTAAGAAGGGCTCCAACTTGGATAAAATTAACAAGTATGCCAAAATCTCTCTCAAGTGGAAAAGATTCCATCATATCAATCAATATCAAAATCGTGGGGTATCGCAACTCACTACAATAATTAATCGTGTCTAAACTTTTAAAGAAATGCCAACAAGGGCAAAAGATATTTTTAATAAATATTTTTAAAAGAGTTTGCAAACATAATAAGGTTTTGGAAAAAAAGGAGAAGATTTTGAAAATCTAAGAAGGGGAGGAGATGAAGGGACTATCCTAAAGCATAAAATAAAAGCTAAGGAAAGAATGATCTAACCAAAATAAGAAGCCAACACTTGACATTAAGAGTCAAGATAGATTTCTTATCCTTTGGACTACCAACACTAAACCAACGCATTACGATTTGGGGATCCAGGAACTTAATTATTTTTAGCACAACTTGTATCAAGCCTTTGGAACACATCATAAAATTCTGACGAAAATCGGGCAGAGTAACGGCTGTGTATAGGCAAAATCCTTATCTCAATGCCTTGGAATTAACCATCAAGGACTTTCAGGGAAATACCTGCACAGATAAACACACAAGAACCCAATTCCAGACAAAATAACTGCAAAATAACAGAGTCCAGAGGTACTAAGTCCAACTAGTCCAAGTATCCAAAATGTTCAGGATAGTAACCAATAGTCCATAGAGAGCCTTAAGTATTTTTTTTATTGTTCTAAGTTGATTATTAATGTTTTAGCACAAAAATAAAGTATGGTCCCAATGGACTTAAGGAAAATAACGGAAACATAAACAAACGTCCAAATGAACAAAGGGAAAATGACGGAAACATAAACAAAACGTCCAAATGGACAAAGAGAAAATAGCGGAAACATAAACATGATGAATGATAAAATAAAGCATAAAGCATAAAATATAAAGAACAATATAATAAAGTGCGAAATTAAAGTTAATTGTTAAATGTTAGCAAGATGACCATCTTAAAACTTGATAAGTATATCATCGAAGTGTTAGTAATGAAGATCGATGGTGAGTGAATGATGATCTCGGATTTAAATTAAAAGAAAGTTTATCAGAAGTTTGATAAAATCATAGCGACTACACGATAAACTTCCATAAGTCTTAAATCAACCATATACAATTCTCTGCCATATTGGATCTTTTTCGATTTAGGGACAATGTTGTGTTATGTTAAGCAGATCACTAAGTGACTTATGTAGAAGTCACCCTACAACGAGGCCAGTCAATAATTTATGTGTTAATGCATGCGAGAGAAACGATATATAGATCATTCTCCGAAAGCAATACCACACGAAAAGAAAATAGGTAGCGATCTCGTCTTTATCAAGAATCCATAAGAATTCTCAAGATATTGAAGACTTTCATCGATCAAAATAAAAAGAAGAAGAAGGATGAAAATAAAACCACTCAAACTATCATTAATATCATTCATCTAATATTATGGATTTGGCTCTTTCAAACCTATCAACATCCTAGATCTAATGATATTAATGAAGTAGAGGAAGAAGAGATACAAAAAAAAGTTTAAAAGGCAAAAAACAGCATTCTATCAGCTGCAAATCGATTTGCACAGAGTGTAAATCGATTTGCATAACTCAGATTTTCAAATTCTGCGCACAAAACAATTGTGTAAATCAATTTGCACAAGATAAAAATCGATTTGCACAAGATGAAAATCGATTTGCACTGCACAGTTTTTCAAAAAAAAACAAATAAAGAGAAGAAAACTTGTTTAAACATAAAACAAAACACCTTGTGATCTTGGATCAACTTGTGCACGAAAATATCATCAAATCACCATCAAATAGCATCAATATAGCACCAAAGGTGCATCACACATAAACAACAATGGATCACATCTTGGAATATGGAATGGATCTAGAGATTTACCCATTCTTTCACAAACTTTAAATGTTCTTCAAAAATACACCACCATAAGTTGTGATCTACTCACAATTGATGAAGAGATGGTGTTAAGATGAATGTTTAGCTCAAAGTTAGTGAGGTTCAATGTGGAACTCACTAACTTTTTGATGGAAGAAGAGACCTTTGAGTGATTTGGGAAGGGATGAGAAGATAAAATGCAAGAGTTTCTTTGGAATTTCAAGCTTGTGAAATGAAGAGGTAAAGGCCTCTATTTATAGGATTTAGGCTTGGGATTAGTGGTGGTTTGGAGTTAGGCTTGGAAAATGAAATTAGGTTTGGTAAATGAATTTGGAGCCAAAATTATGATCCAATGGTGTGTATTATTGAAACACTTCTTAGTTTTGAGGACAACATGTAATCATCCTAACTCCTCTAACAAGTGTACTTACAGGTCCTCTTATTGTAAGATATCATATATTTTGTTTTAGCTTTAACATGATCTTATCAAAACATTTGGAAAAGCATTTGGTTCAAATGACAACATATTCTATCCAATCAAAGTAAACCAACGTGCATATATTCAAAAGAAAATGATCATCTACTCAAAGGACTATCTTCTGTATCCTCAAAGTACACATCCAGCTAAGACAGATTGCTCATCTACTCAAAGGACTATCTTCTGATATCCCCAAAGTACGCATCCAGCTAAGAAAGATATTTCTATGCCTTGCAAGTACAAACATAACTCAAACGGATATATTCCTACAAGCTTCTATATAACTAGCACCTCTTGCAAAGAAAAAATAACTTTGACATTCAAGCTTAATATCATTTTGAATCAAAGTCAAAAAGCTTATCTTATTCATAAGAAAAGGAAGAAATCTTATCACTGCCAAATAGTTAATCATCTTCATATCATCCACTAAATATTTTGTATATCCTCAAGAGATATAAAATCTTGGTTGTAACAAAGAAAAAGAAGGATCTAAAGTGATACTTTAGTGATTGTAAAAGCCTTTTGAGGTTGTGTAAAGCATAACATTTTTATCCCTCTTTAAAGGATAAAAGTGTAAGATATAAGAAAATCTCACTGTGTGTGAGGACTGGACAAACCCTTTTGTTGAACCAGTATAAACCTTTGTGTGTTCTTTATTACCAGTCCTATATTTCATTATATCTTACTCACACACATAAACTAAATTTTTAAGAGGTCACTATTCAATCCCCCCCTTTCTAGTGACATTTATTTCCAACAATTGGTATCAGAGCTCGGGCTCTGAAAAACTGCAGTTAACCGTGTTAGAGTAAAACGATCACAACAACCTAAAGAATGGCTGAACAAACAAAATTCATTGCTGAAGGAGGATCATCCCACAGACCTCCACTCTTCAATGGAATTGACTACTACTACTGGAAAGGTAAAATGAGACTCTTTCTCTTATCTCAAGATATAAATATGTGATCCATCATTGAAACAGGAAACTTCACTCCAATGACTGCTCCAACTGACGCTGCTCCTGCTGCTCCAAAACCTTAAGCGTCTTGGACTCCTGAAGAGAAAAATTAGGTACTCTTAAACTCAAAAGCTCAATTTATTTTATCATGTGCTCTTAGCAGAGAAGAATACGATAGAATTGAAGAATGTAACACTGCCAAAGAGATCTGGAATAAACTCAAAATTCACCATGAAGGAACAAGTCATGTAAAAGAAGAAAAAATAGATATGGGAGTAAGAAAATTTGAAACATTTGAAATGAAAGAAGATGAAACCATAGACGAAATGTTCTCCAGATTTACAATTATTATTAATGAATTAAAATCTCTTGGAAAAACTTATTCTGCTCATGAGAGAATAAGAAAATTACTCAGATGTCTCCCTAAAGTATGGAGACCAATGGTTACTTCTATAACTCAAGCTAAAGATATAACAACTCTACCAGTTGAGGAACTTGTTGGTTCTCTTCGTGCTCATGAATGTATCATTCTAGAAGATAAGCCACAAAAGAAAGGAAAATCAATTGCTCTTAAGGCTGCTCAAAACTCAAAAGAAACTCAAATGAAAAATGAGGAGTCAAATGAATCACCTTCTGAAGATGAGGATGATTTAGCACTCATATCTAAACGCATTCAGCAAATGGTATTTCGAAGAGGACAAAACAAACGACCATTTCGAAGAGATCCTCAAAAGGCTGAGATAGACAAAAGCAAAATCACATGTTATAGATGTAACAAAGTTGGACACTTCAAAACTGAATGTCCTCAACAAATAAGGTTTGTCAAAAGTACACCATTCAAAAAGAAATCAATGATGGCTTCATGGGATGACTCTGAGAACTCAAACTCAGACACTGACGAAGAAGAAGCAAATCTATGCCTTATGACTACCTCTGAATCCGAAGTAAGTCCTCTTATCTCTTGTAACACTTGTCATGAAATGAATTTTATGTTTGACAATCTGCTAGAGGACTCAAACCTCTTAACTCAAAAATGTCTTTTTCAAAAAGAACAAATTTCAAACTTAATCAAAGAAAAGGAAGTTTTAAAAAGAACAATTGATAAACAATCTATCACAATAACTAATTTATACAATGCTCACTCTTCACTCTCCTCTAAACAAAAAGTACTAATTGAAAAATCACTAAAGTTGATCAAAATCACTAAAATCTCACTGTGTGTGAGGACTGGACTAACCCTTTTGGTGAACCAGTATAAACCTTTGTGTGTTCTTTATTACCAGTCCTATATTTCATTATATCTTACTCACACACATAAACTAAATTTTTAAGAGGTCACTATTCAATCCCCTCTCCCCCCCCCCTTTAGTGACATTTATTTCCAACATGTATGTCATCAAATGAGGGTACATGCTAAAATTGATCAAAATGATGTAGGGAATTGATTGCGCAATCTAGAACATTCACCCCACACATGAAAATGGTGACACACTTCTCAAAAGCTGAAAATTGCTTTCATTCTTCAAAATCCGCACTGGTGCAATTGATTTACACCTTATGCAAATCGATTTGCACTGCTGAAAAAGGCAAAATCTGGTGCAAAAACAGTTATGTAAATCAATTGATGTCTTATGCAAATTGATTTGCACTGATGACAGAAGCAAATTTGGTACAGAAACAGTTATGTAAATCGATTTACACTAAAAAACTATATTTATGCTCCAAATATAAATAAAAGTATTTTTCTTTTAAAAATAATAAATTTTTTTGGTTAAGTAATTTTGTCGCATCAATACCTATACGAACACACGGATGTTCATATCATAATTCATGCGAACCGTACAATTAAAAAATAAAATAAAAATATTTAAAATAATGTATAAATCCACACACAAAAAAAAAAATATTTTTTAATTATTTATGTAAATAATATTTTTATTTTAGAATTACTTTTAATTTAAAATAATGCATGAAAAATTGAAATATATATTATTGATGTAAAATAATTATGATAAAATAAATTTTTATTTTAAAAATGTCTTTTTTTTAAAAAAAATAAACACTTTTTTATCAATTTTATTTTTCTTATATACAAAGTTATTATATTTTAAAAACAAAAGCGTAAGTATCACATGTTTCTAAAATCTGAATATTTAGATAATATTCTTCAAAACATAGTTATTGATGTATTAATTTTTCAATACATAGTTATCTACAATATAAGAAAAGAAGTTGGTCTGGAAAGTTCTAAATTGCCCTTGCTGATTTTTTGTGCTGCCACGTGGAATGCTTCATCTCTACCATTCCAATTTGAAGTTGTGATGCTATTTTTTACATTAACTTAGTAACTTATTTATTTTTTTCAAACTAAAACTCTTTATCTTCTAAATGCTACTTTTTCAAAAGACTACAGCCTTATTTCCCCTATTAAAACTATCATCAGACTTCTCTCTCTCTCTCTCTCTCTCTCTCTCTCTCTCTCTCTCTCTCTCTCTCTCTCTCTCTCTCCTCTCTCTCTCTCTCTCTCTCTCTCTCTCTCTCTCTCTCTCTCTCTCTCTCTCTCTTCTTTCCAACCTTATATGCTTCTATCTCACCTAAACAAGTCTTTAATTTTCACTTTTGCAAATATTGTTCAAAGAACATAGTATACAAATGTGATGAGTCAAATTCAAAAATATTTGCAGGTTGCTTAAACAAGATCTCCAGCTTAGCACCTTGAATGAATAATTTGTTGAGAAAAAGTGTCTTTGTAAGTTCTATTTTAATGCTTCATGTATTAAAGTTTTTGTCTTTTTTATTTTTTATTTTATTATTTAAATCTAGAAAAGATTGTGGATATGGTTTGATTTTAAACTGTCAATTTTTTCTAGCTTCAATGGGGTGCGGGGATCGGTAGTGGAGTCAAGTTTTTAGGCGCAAATATGGGTGATTTGGTAAGTCAAGATTTTTCTCTCTTCACCAAAAAAATACTTCATCTTCTACATTCAACTTCTATACATAATATATGCTTTGTTGCTTCAACTTCTAACTCAAAAGTTGTTTATGAGATTATGAAAGATTGTTGGTGTTTTCTTATGTAAAATGGAAGAACTGGTTAAATGTATGAAGATGATGGTGAAGAATAATGAAGGGGGTAAATATTTTTAGAAAATAATTGGTTTGTTTTCAAGAATTAAGTTCTGATTCTGAATTAAGTTCTGCTTTGACATATTATTTGTTTTGCATATATAAATATGGAAAAGAGTTCTTGCACTTTTGTTTAGAGTGTGGAATTGTAGAAATTTTTTTATATTTTTGAAAAAGAAGTTAACGTGCAAGCAATCTTTCCAAAATTTCTGAGTTGTAAGTATGGCAGTTTGTTACTGTGTTGTTGAAAGCAATTTTTTGGTTTTTTATTTTATTTTCTTTTTACTTCTTTGTTATAATATCATTTTTATTTTGAATGAAAAACGTAAATATGAGCCTTAAATTTTTTGTCGCTTTGACAGGTTATTTGGAGTGCAATGAAAAACAGGGAAAAGAGTTGTTGCACTTTTATTTGAAGTATAAATTAGAACCATAACTTTTAATATTTTTGAAAAAGAAGTTTAATGTTGATGTTATTACACTTTTAATATTTTTGAAATAGTGTGTTATGGATCTATGTAGCTGGCTGAGTTGTGAGTTGAATTGGAAAAAGTTGGACTGAAAAAAGTAGAAAACTTGTCGTACTAAAAGTTGAATATATTAGTGTTATTAGACCATGTGCAATGGTGGGTTGATTTGAAGTCAACATGGGAAAATCATGTGCAATGGTGTGTGTAAAGTAGTGTTGAGTGTGTGTTGGAGGAGAGAGATGTTGAGAAAACTCAACACCATGTAAACTGACGCAGGGGCTGACGTGACAGTGGCTGATTGGCCCAAAGCAGGCGTGTGGCTCTCACACGCTGGCAGTGAGAGTGGGCTTTATCCCACGCGGAGAGAGAAAGAGAAAAGGGATAATTAATGCCACTTGGCTGTTTGTGATTGCCTGGCCAGATTTTTATCCATTTAATACTTTGGACTCAATTATTTCGTTGCAAATTATTATTATTATTATTTTACCAAAATTCATGATTTTTTTTCTCTATAAATAGAGACTTGGTTCATTTGATTTGGACACAAAAAAAAACCAAGTTTTTCACTATCTTAATCTTATTATTATCTTTCTATTAGTGTTTATTTTGAAGTTAAGTGTCTTTTTTTAGTGAAATGGATCCCAATAATCATTTTAACACTCAAAATTCTGCTAATTTTCCATTTAACCAAAATCCCAACAATTTTCAAAATCCCAACAATTATCAAAATCCCAACTATTATCAAAATCCCAACTATTATCAAAATCCAAATCAATTTTCCAACCAACATCCTCAAAACATACCTAAGTGGATCTAGTGCACCACAACCATACTCGACCGAGGTGTTACCCGCTTTTGCAAATCATGTGCGTGCTAGATCAGAGTTCCGTGATCCAAATGTTCATCAAGAATTGCAAGCCGATCTAGTGAAGCACATATGGACAAAGTTTGGAATGTTCCGTGATTGAATTATTTGTGTGTTGTATTGCATTTTAAATTATTTGTATCGTACTAATTACGTTACTTGTGTGTTGTATTGCATTTTAAATTATTTGTAACGTACTAATTACGTTAACTGTGTGTTGTATTTTAAATTAATTTAAGATGATTTGTATCGTATCCAATTATTTAAATAAATTGTTTTTATTACAAAAAATTAAAAAATAAATTATTAAGTATTTATTATTTTAATTTAATTTTAATCGATAATTGTAATTTTATGTAATCATAAAAATAAAAATAAAATTTAAATAAGAATATGAAAATAAAAAGTGGTGGGGTAGGGTGTTGAGTGAAAAACCATTGGAGAAGGTAAAAGTTTAATGAGTGTTGAGTTATTAGGTGGAAGAAAGAGAAAATGATGTGGAGTGTTGGGAGTTGAAAAAGTGGGTGTTGAGTGTTGAAACCATTGTAGATGGTCTTATGATGTAGATGTAAAATAAAGTACATTTACAGAGTATGTAATATAATATATAAAAAGTTCATTTGCATCGTACAACAGAGTTTATATACAAAAGAATATAATAAAATATATCAATTAAAAATTAGTAATATAATATGTATAGTCACATCATGTAGATTTAGCGAGTAAAATAATAATATAAATGTGTACTATTATTATTACTATTTCAATAACAGATGCACAGATTAAGATATAAGTGATTATAATATTTTATGAACAAAAATAATAATAAAATATTAGTTTGATTGTAATAACAGATGAGTTAAAAAGGTAACGTATGTTGAAGTTATCTTGAAGAAACAATTTTTTTTAAGAATACTAGTAAAGGACCCGTGCGCCCGCACGGGTCACGTAAAATCGGTATAAATATTAAATAAATATAATATGGTTATGGTTAAAGAATTATATTAAAATATATATTAATTAAGCGAAATAATTTCTTCAATGATTATTATCATATCAATATTAATTTAATTTATCAATTTGTAGTTGTTTTCAATGATGATATTTATGTTGGATAAAAATTAAAATAATATTAGAGATAATTAATTATTATTGTTGATTACAATTTTAACTCTGAAAAAATATAGTTCTTGATAAAAAGTAAAAAAATAAATAAAAATTGAGATAATGTAGTTATTATGTACTATCATTATCAACAATTTTTATGGGCTCCCACCCCTAGTATGTCTACCCGCTTTTTTTTCCGCAGACGCACATTATCAACAATTTTTATGGGCTCACACCCCTAGTATGTCTACCCGCCTTTTTATGAGCATGATTCAAATTGCAAATTTAAATTATCAAAATAAAAAATTGAAAAAAAGATTATAACATCTATATAAGTCAAGAAACAAAAAATAATGAAATGACATATTATAATTCAATGCAACACATTATGAGATTTAACTTTAAATATATATTTAATTTGATTTACCAAAGAAAAATTTGTACAAAAGATGTATATTATTAATATTAATGTTACTTATCACATATATGTCGTTAATTTCTCATATTTGTGTTAGCTACTCATACAGAATCAAAAATACTAATGTAATGGAATAAAAACAGTAAAAATATTTAATTCAAATTGCATATCCAATAACAAAAATAAATAAGTTATTAAATAAAAAATAACTTATAATTTTATTTATAATCTTGACAGAAAAAGATTTATATACCAACTTTTTCTTTGTATTTGATATATTTAGTGAAATGAATATAAATTAGAATTAATGTCAAATATTTTTTTTATAGATATTAAAGAAATGAATATAAATTAGAATTAATGTCAACTATTTTCAGTGGAAAAGATACAATAGTGCGTATTGAAAGGTGTTATATGCGTTTAATTTTTAATTTTTAATTCTATACAAAATCTTTTTTGTATGTTTATTTACAATTATTTTATACTGATTCCTCTATTTGAATTTGAATTATGTCAAGGTACTATATATATTTGTTGATATTGTATGGAAGGTATGTCAAAAGGTTAATTTTCTGTTTCCAATATGTTAATTTCTTTAACCGAGAAAAATTGTTGGAAGTATAATAGGGTTTGGGAAAAGACTTTATGTCAAATATGATTAAATATGATTAATATTTAAAGTAATAAATAACATTGTGCGGAAGAAATTAGAAAGGACTGTGGTTCAAAAGCGGTGTTTGTGACTCTTCTTTTTTCACGTGCGACCTTTCTGTTAAAAAGTAATGCATTTAAGACTTGTTAGCTACAATTAACATTGAGAATCAAAATAATTAAATTGGAAAACGAAATGAAGCATGCTTGAATTATTTGAAACATAAATATTTGGCACGTAAAGAGTCACATAATAAAAATGGTAATAATTTAATTGGAAGTTTATATATACAGTATACTTGTCTAATTTATACTACATATTTTATTCGTTATCATTTGGAACTGTAATTAATGATGGTTAAGAAAAATTAAAGATGAATTCTTATTAGCACTAAAATTGTGTTTTTCATGAAAAATAAAGAAAGTATATTTAATGCATTTTATAATTATTTGTGTGTAGTTAATTTTTTATTTAGATTGAAATAAATAAATTGAAAAATCATATTTAATTTATGAATTAAATCAAATCCTAATCCTTTTTTAACTCTCCATTGAATTTCAGTGAATCATATATTTAATTTATTGGTATTTAAGATCGTCCTCCAAACTATGAAGACAATTTATTTTTTGTGAAATTTTTATATGAGAGAATCGTAGTCAAACTCTCCCGTGAAATCTAATCCGTGAAATTCATGTACCAATTTTTTTTCAATTAAATATATTAAAAGTTTTTTTTTTAAAGAATTAAATATGAGGATGTACACTACTTATATATATTATTTTTATAAATAGTAAATAAATATATAATAGTTGATATCTTGGCCTTTTGTTTTAAATATAAAAAAGAAATAAATTTGTGTCTTTCATAAAGGTAACGTATGTTGAAGTTATCTTGAAGAAACAATTTTTTATTTCAATAACAGATGCACAGATTAAGATATAAGTGATTATAATATTTTATGAACAAAAATAATAATAAAATATTAGTTTGATTGTAATAACAGATGAGTTAAAAAGGTAACGTATGTTGAAGTTATCTTGAAGAAACAATTTTTTTTAAGAATAAATTAATTATAGTTTGTAGAAAATTAATAAATTTATAACAAAAGACTCATTTGAAATTGTATTATATTTAGTTCACAAATCGAAGATATTGTAAGTGCATTATTAATTTTGCTAATTTTTGGGAGAGAGAAAAGACATCTATATAGAAAATAAATTTTTATCAGATCTCCATATTTAACTATATTTCTATAATATTTTTAACAAAAATTCTTCGTTTTAAGAAAAACATAAATATAATATACTTAAATTATTTTTCTTATTTATGAAGTTCTCAAACCATAATTTATTTTTAATAAACCTACTAAAAAATTGTTTATTTTTAAATTTAATTCTTTTCTGTATTTTTAGATTTTTAAAAACATTAGCAGATAGGACTCAACAATTATCCAATTTATTTTAATTTTATGGATACCAGACATTTTTCTATAAATTTAATTATTATTTTTTTAACGGGTATCGAACATTTTTCTATATATTCAATTATTATATTTTCACGGTTACCAGACATTTTTCTAAACATTCAATTATTATTTTTTTCACGGGTACCGGACATTTTTCTATACATTCAATTATTATTTTTTCACGGGTACCAGACATTTTTTTAAACATTCAATTATTATTTTTTTACGGATACCAAACATTTTTCTATACATTAAATTATTATTTTTCACGGATACCAGACATTTTTCTATACATTCAATTATTATTTTTCACAGGTACCAAATATTTTTTTTTTATAAAAAATATACATTTGAAACAAATGCGTGTCCCGTACCAGAACCCGTGCGAACGCACGGGTTTGTTACTAGTTGCCCAAAAAAAAATCCCGTCAAAATGGTGACGTGTCAAACCCGCTGAACCACTCTAAACTGTCTGTGCCTTTTATTTTCTCCGATTAAAGTGGGTTGGAGTGAACCTCAATTTTTTGTCCACCCCTAAGCCAAACTAACTTGTGCAAGAAAATTCTAACCAATTTCTTTTAAATTTTCCTAAATATTTCACAACTCATTTATACTATTTTTTTTCTTTTTAATAGAAAATATAGGTTCAGCCAGGCCTCGTTTCAGGGATCAACACTATTATATGGGACCCTAAACAAGCGCAAACCTTATTAGCATTAGACTAATCTGTCGTTCTTTCTCTGAAAGTTTAATTCGACACTCAACACGTTAACTAACTAATTCAACTTGTTAAATAATGAAGCAAATCTAAACAAAGCAATGCTCAGCTCATTCGTTTCATGAACTCGCTAGATTAATATTATATCCAGAAACACTAGGTGAATAAAACTAGGACTTGGATTTGATGCTGTATGCAAACAAAACAGTTCCACTATTTTTTGTTGTTGTCTTTGGATCTTTTTATTATGGCAGATTTATAACTTAAGGAGGCATTTCAAACTCCAAATTCATTTCCCTAAAACTATTAACTAGCATGTTGAATGGATCAATTGCTGTGAAACAATAGTTCATTTCAAACTCAGCCATGAACCGAATCATTTCATATCAAGTCTAGACTAAGCCACTGTTTGGATGGGCAACCAGCAAATAATTCAGAACTTCGACGCAGCTACTAGATTCAAGCAAATATATTAGAGTAGATTCAAGTGAACATGTGTTGGCACTGTGTACTCAAACACATTATAAACCATTTCAGTTTGTTCGATTACCAACCCTTTTCAAAATCAGAGTCATGGTGTAGATCAGAATTTTCTCAAAATATATAAATAACCATAATACCAAAATCATAATTATCAAGTAATTAGCAAAAAACAAGAAATACACCAGCCAAGTGTACATAAACATACTTTAGATATCAAAATAAAATACTGACCACAGGTAACTATCGTAATCAATATCTCCCCCTTCCTCCTCTTCCACGACCACCACGACCACCTCCTCTTCCACCCCTTCCTCTGCCACCATTTCCTCCACCACCACCAGACCTCTTGTTACCCTCGGATTTCAATTGCATCCCTTCTGGCAAGGGACTTATGTGATCCACGCACTTACGGAAGCTGAAATCATCAGCAGTGTCATCTTCCCTGATGAGGAAATAGCACCTACTATTATAGCGAGGGTGTTCGCGAACTTGGAAAGCACAAACCCCTGCACCAATCTTTTTTTCAGATTCTGCATGCCCATTCTTGAGCAATTCCAGCAACATTGTGTGCTCATACTACAATACAGAAACAAGCCAATGTGGATTCAGTAAGAAGAAAATTAGAGTTGCAACTACTGAAAAATCACCATAAATCACAGAAAACAGAGAACAACAGTAAAATAAAAAATGTATCATATCCAATCAAGGCTTTAAATTGCAGTTTGTTACAGCCACGGCATCTATGTTTTAAGTGCTAAAACTGCAAGATCGGCATTTATATGTAACTTTGCAGAAGATCAATGAACATGGTATAACCGAAATAATCATTGTAATTATAAACATTGTAATTATAAACACTGAGTAGGTAAAACATCTTGCAGCATTAGACAACAAGTTTTCTTTTCACACAGTTCAACATTTCAACACCATCACGTGATAAAATAAGCAGTGAAATTGAGTTATCAACATCATTGTCGCTATACCATGCCACATGTTGGAAGAACTTACAGGGAATTCCAAAACACATTCAATGACAACTAATTTTAATGCAGTTAAGAAAACCTTTGCAAGGAAAATTCCATCGTAGATAGTGATAAATAGCACATGTTCTACTTGCAAAAAGAAGGCAAAACACATATTGAACATGTAAGCTGAACATTAAACTTTGAAGTTCAAGTTCTACATTAGAAAAACTCAAAGTACAAAGCAAACAGACTCAATAGTGCTAAATTTAGGGCAGAGCATCAAATTTTGAAGCTACGCATTCGAAAAAATCTACCTAAAGAGCAAACATTAGAAGATTTTATCTCTCTGCACTAAATTAGAGCTATAGTTGAAGATTCTCAATTCCCATATAGCAGTTAAGATTGCATCTGTAAAGGCTGATCATGCATTTAGAGATGCCAGTGCTCTTGATCATGGTTTTAAATTGTGGTCCACAACCGCAATTGAGACAGCAATATTGCTGATGTGGTGGTTGTTGATATGGTGGTTCTCCGCAACCGCATCGGATTGCAGTTACATTGCAGTTACGGTGTGATTTAAAATCATGCATCCGACCTCACACAACTCCGTCCATGTTTCTTCAAATATTTTCATCATAACTCAAAATTTGATAACCCAAAAACTCAATTTACATCTGATATAATGAAAAATATTAACATAAAGTGTTTTTCAATGGTGTATTTCAAAACATCTCAAAATCAAAATTCACCATGCTCATCGCAGCAACTACAATGGCCGCAGTGGCAACGCCAGCAGCCGCAAATTAAAACCATGATGTTGATAGCTCTTCTGGAACAACAGCTCTAAGCCACTTCTATTACTTTAGGTTGAAATTTTCATATAAATTATATTAGTCAAACAAAACTTTCAGAAATTGTAAAATAGAGAAGGAATTGAAGAAATACCTTGTTAACATTAAGATTATGAGGCCAAGCATTAAGAAATTTGTGGAAGTAATGAAACATTTCCAGGGAAGAACCAAAGGTCTTGGGTCCCAATTTCACAGCTACAGATACTTCCTTTACTTCCTCGTCTTCTTTTTTCTCTAACTTCTCCAACCTTTGTTCTTCTACTGACTTTTCTTCGTCCACTTTAGCCTTCTTCGACACGATATCATCTTCTTTGGGTTCCTCTTCTTCCCTCGGTCGTTTATCCTTGGAATCAGCAGGGTTTTCAACCTCCATGTCCACAGTAGCGGCAACAGTGTTGGTTGTATCGGCGGCGGGGGCGTCGGTGTTGTTGGTATCGACGACGGCAGTGGCAGTGTCAACGACTTGTGGAGCGGTTTCTTCTGCCATTAGGGTTTTGAGGGAAATTTTAAAACCCTAGATTGTGATTGTTGGGATTGAAAGACAAAGTGCGGTGAAGCAGTTACTCTTTGCAGTTTAAATATAATAAAGGAATTAGGGTATGCGCTCGATGATTTAAATACAACTCCATTCCTCCTTCCTTTTCATACATTTATAGATATTTTTTGTTTTATAAAATCCTGTCCGATAATTATTTAAGGTATTATAAAAAATAATAATAACGGTAAAAATAAAAATAACTTTGTTTTATTAAGGCCAACGGCCAAGAATATATTTATAACAATATAAAATATGATTTTGTTGTAGCCTATTTTCTTTCCTATTTTACCCTTAATTTATTATAAATGTAACATCTCACACATATATGTCTAAAATAATATGTATGTAATGCTAATAATGATACATCTCACACATATATGTCTCATACAGTACATAGTACATAAGCCGAATGTATCGTGGCCAAAATAATACAACACAAAAGCTAGTACAATGTCTCAAAATACGAGTACAAAACAAGCACAATAATAAGATAAGAGGTAAGACGTCCATCTACATCATCAACACTAATCCATCTTGCCTTTACCTTGATCTTGCTGCGAACCACCTGAAAAATAAGAATTGGAATGGGATGAGATTACTAAATCTCAGTGAGTCCTCCTATCCTATGAGTCCACTCGGGTCTACAAGGTACATGCTATATCGAATCCACCATTGATTCGGGGTTAATCCTCACTTCCGGTACAGGCACGGAGCAAACATATGACTTGTTCACCTTAGGACTCGTTGTGTCACAAATACACAAAGTATACAAACAAGTATGCAAAACCCGCACCCATGTACGGGGAATCCAGAAGCACGTTAACGCCAGTTTACTTAGGTTGCGGAACACACCCTTGGTGAGTAACCAAGTGCATATTGTCAAAGAGGCTCGCACAAGACCATCGCTAGATGAGGCAGATACATCCTACATTGAATCACATCCGTGACGAGTCATCCGAACTAAATTGGGAACAGAGTGACATTGCCTACAAAGCGTCACAACCCCGTCATCATCCATACGCAATATGGGTTCCGCAAGTGCGAAGACGCCTAATTGACTACACAAGCCCATCCGGGTAGGAGCCTAGTGGTGTAGCCTATATGGCACCACTAGAGGTGAGTTATCCGGGTGATATTGCCTATGTAGCATCACCACTCTACCATACCAAGAACGCCAAGTGTATTCCACAAGTGAGAAAACGCCATTAAGACTCTCACAAGTACACTTGCAATGATAGCTCAAATGTGTTCTATCGTACCAAGAACGCTCGATGTATTCCGTAAGTGAGACACGCCTCATAGACCCTCACAAGTACATCCGCAATGGTACATCCGATAATAGCCTTTACGGCACGCGACTTACCACCTAGTATTGGCCCACTTCGATTCTAGCATACACCACACGCCAAGCGTTAAATCACACAATACATCCAATCCCGAGTGTTTAACCGAAACAATGGGAAGCAATATCTATCATGATTCATCACATGCAATTGTGTCTCCTCATGCCTAACCAGACATCCACATAAATCGAGTTATCATCAATTCTCATGTTATGCATACACATTCATATAATAGGAATCATAAGTCCACATGTCATAATTTACCGTACACACGGTCAACAGATGTATAATAATAGTCGGAGAGGAGCCTGGTTCAGATTAGAAACCAAAATTGCACTCGGGGGAAAGAAGAATAAAATTCTGCACAGCACCGTCCACTTAGCAGACTGCTAGCGGGCTTTCTAATGGCGGAGCTCAAACGTTCTTCCGCTTAGTGGCTTGTGTCCGCTTAGCGGACTCGCGATTTTCTAGAATCACAAACAGCATCCGCTAAGCGACCTGAGTCCGCTTAGCAGAGTAGCGATTTCTCAGAAAAATGCAGAACGCACCAGTTCTGCCAAGGGTGATCCAAACCCTCCCATTTCGCCAAAATGTGACGATTAACAACATATATAGCCAGATTATAACATATATGAACAATATTGATCATCACAAACATGTTATTCAACAAGGATTTATGGATTAAGCTCAAAACCCTTAGCCCCTAATTTCTCCCAAACACTAAACCCCAAGTATCTAACTATGGACTCACCTAGATGAAGAGGATGAAGCTGGAAATGAGATAATTGGGACGAAAATCAGAGATTGGAGATGGTTCTTGGTGCATGCAAGTGAAGATGGTAATGGCTTCTTCTCCTCTTCCTCTCTTTCCACATTTTCCCTTCTTCTTCTACTCTCTTCACCAAATTCTGCTTGACCAAGGGAAAATGAGGAAACCAAACAAGCCCTTATTCTTATTTAAGTGAGGAAATGACCAAACTACCCTCATTGTTACTAATTGGCATAATTAATATAATGAACCTATTAGCAAGAATATGTATTATATTTGTCCATTACTCATATCAATTTAATTTAAAATTAGTAATTGGACAATTTATAATATCGGGTATTACATTCTCCCCCCCTTAAATAGAATTCGTCCTCGAACTCAAACTTACCAGAACAAGTGGGGATAGGATTCCCGCATCTCTAACTCGAGCTCCCACGTAGCTTCCTCAGGACGCGTCTCATCCCACAACACTTTCACGAGAGGTATCTCCTTGTTCCTTAGAGACTTGCTAGCATGTTCCAAGATAAGGCAAGGTTGTGGATCAAAGGAAAGATTTGGTTCCACGGTAACAGAATCCGGTAGGATAGGATGGAAAGCATCAGGCACAAATCTTCGGAGCTGGGATACATGGAACACATCATGTAGTTCGGATAGTGAAGGTGGCAATGCCAATTGATAGGCCACTTCGCCTATCCGACTCACAATTTGATAAGGTCCCACGTATCCTGGACTAAGCTTACGCGTCTTGAAGGGTCCTCCCAATCTCAATCTCGGGGTGACTTTCAAATACACGTGGTCTCCAACTTCAAATTCCAAAGGCCTCCTTCGCTTGTCCGCATAATTCTTCTGTCGATCCTGGGCTTTCTTAAGATTATCCTGAATCACTTTGACCTTCTCAGTGGTTTCTTGTATAATCTCTGGTCCAAGAATACTTTTCTCCCCTACTTTGGCCCAACATACGGGAGATCGACACTTCCTCCCATATAGAGCCTCATAGGGAGCCATACCTAAACTAGCATTGTAACTGTTATTATACGCGAACTCCACCAAAGGTAAATGATCCTTCCAACTCCCACCTGAAGGATAGAAAAACACTTAGAAAGGGGGGGTTTGAATAAGTGTAGTCTTAAAAACTTGAACGATAAAAATAAATTGCACAGTTATTTTTATCCTGGTTCGTTGTTAACTAAACTACTCCAGTCCACCCCCACGGAGTGATTTACCTCACCTGAGGATTTAATCCACTAATCGCAACAGATTACAATGGTTTTCCACTTAGTCCGCGATTAAGTCTTCTAGAGTATCCTGATCACAACCTGATCACTCGAGGAACAAATGCTTAGACACAAGCTAAGACTTTCTTAGAGTATCCTGACCACCACGTGATCACTCTAATTACAACTGCTTAGACACAAGCTAAGACTTCCTAGAGTATCCTGATCAACACTTGATCACTCTAGTTACTTACAAATTAATGTAATCAAATAAGAGTTTTACAATGCTTCTTAAAAGCTATAATCACAACCGTGATATTTCTCTTAACGTTTAAGCTTAATCTCACTAATATATTACAACAGCAATGTAGTGAGCTTTGATGAAGATGAAGTTTCTGAGCTTTTAGTTGAACAGCGTTTCAGCAAGTTAATATTCACAGAATTTGGTTCAGAGTTGTTAACCTTGCTTTTCATCAGAACTTCATATTTATAGGCGTTTGAGAAGATGACAGTTGAGCGCATTTAATGCTTTGCGTGTTCCGTACAGCATTGCATTTAATGTTTCAACGCTTTTGTCAACTACCTCGAGCCTTGTTCACGCTGTGTCTACTGACGTTGCCTTTAATAGCTTCCAACGTTCCTTTTGTCAGTCAGCGTAGCCTGCCACTTGTACTTTCTTCTGATCTGATGCTTATGAATAAAATATTTGAATATCATCAGAGTTAAACAGCTTGGTGCATAGCATCTTCTTGTCTTCTGACCTTGAAGTGCTTCTGAGCGTGATACCATGAGAACTTCAGTGCTTCTACTTCTGATCTCAAGTTCTTCTGATGCTTCCATAGACCCATGTTCTGATTCTGCCTTGACCATCTTCTGATGTCTTGCCAGACCATGTTCTGATGTTGCATGCTGAACCTTCTGAGACAAAGCTTCTGAGCGCTGATTTGTGCATACTCTTTATATATTTCCTGAAATGGAAATTGCAATGTATTAGAGTACCACATTATCTCACACAAAATTCATATCCTTGTTATCATCAAAACTAAGAATATTGATCAGAACAAATCTTGTTCTAACACCACCTTCTTCCAGAATGCAAGCTCTCAACATATCTTCAATCGTCTGGATTGTCCTCTCCGTCTGTCCGTCAGATTGAGGATGATTAGAGGTACTCATATCCATTCTAGTCCCTAATTCCTTATGGAACATTTTCCAAAATCTCGAAGGGAACTTTGGATCTCGATCAGACACTATACTGGATGGCACACCATGCAACCGCACAATCTCCGCTATGAAAAGTCTTGCAAGATGAATCACCTTGTGAGTCGTCTTTACAGGTTAAAAGCGAGCAGACTTAGTCAACCTGTCTATTATCACCCATATGGAGTCGTATCCACCTCGGGCACGAGGTAATCCCACAATGAAATCCATAGAGATAGAATCCCATTTCCATACCGGTATCTCCAGAGGTTGCAACATCCCTCCTGGCCTCTAATATTCAATCTTAACCTGTTGACAGATAGAACACAACGTCACGTATTCTGCAATTTCTTTCTTCATTCCTAGCCACCAAAAGTTCTTCTTCAAATCTTGATACATTTTGGTCGAACCGGGATGAATAGAAAATTTACTCTTGTGTGCTTCGTCAAGGATTATACGCTTTAACTCATGATCATTTGGTACACAAACTCTCTGTTGAAACAAAAGAATTCCATCCGCTGCTCTACAAAAATCAGGAAGGTTCTCGTCCGCTTGCAACTTTGCATCACACCCCTGAGCTAACCGGATCTTCTCCCGAAGCTCGTTTAAAATGCTTAAATTGCTAAGCAGAACACCGTTGGGTGTCCATTCGAACTGAAGGTTAAGGTTTCGAAACTTCTCTAATAAACCATGTTCTAACATCATTAACTCTGCAACCCGAAATTCCTTCCTACTTAAGGCATCTTCTACTTTATTAGCCTTCCCTGGATGGTATTTCAGTTCAAAGTCATAATCCTTAAGATACTCCATCCATCTTCTATGTCGCATGTTCAACTCCTTCTGATAAAAAAGGTATCTTAGGCTCTTATGATCACTGAACATCTCAAAGTGGACTCCATACAAGTAATGTCGCCACACTTTAAGCGCAAAGACTATTGCAGTAAGCTCAAGATCATGGGTAGGATAATTCTCTTCATGAGATCTCAACTGTCGAGATGCATAAGCCATGACTTGACCGTCTTGCATCAACACTCCGCCTAAACCTTTCTTAGACGCATTACAAAACACTTAGTACGATCGGTTTGGATCCGGAATCACCAATACCGGTGCAGAAGTCAACTTCTCCTTAAGCTTCTAGAAAATTTGCTCACACTCAGAGTCCCATTCAAAAGTAATTTCCTTTCGGGTAAGCTTCGTCAACGGTAAGGCCAATTTAGCAAATCCCATGATAAACCTCCAATAATAACCTGCCAGACCTAGGAAGCTTCTGACTTCTGTCACGATCTTCGGTCGATCCCAATTCACCACTGCTTCTACCTTAGAAGGATCCACTTCCACGCCTCCCCCAGAGATGACGTGACCAAGGAAACTCACTTCGGATATCCAAAACTCACACTTACTGAACTTTGCATACAATTTTTTCTCTCAAAGAGTAGACAACATGATCCGCAAATTCTCTTTATGCTCTTCGGGAGAACGAGAATACACCAAGATGTCGTCAATGAAGATCACCACAAACTGATCCAGATACGGTTGGAATATTCGATTCATGTAGTCCATGAAAACAGCCAGAGAATTAGTCACACCAAAAGGCGTAACTAAAAACTCGTAATGACCATACCGAGTTTTGAATGCAGTCTTGGGCACGTCTGAGCTCTTTACCCGAATCTGATGATACCCCGACCTAAGATCAATCTTCGAGAACACACTGGCTCCTTTCAATTGATCTAGGAGGTTGTCAATTCGTGGTAAGGGATATTTGTTCTTTATGGTAACCTTGTTCAGTTGACGGTAATCGATGCACAAACGCATACATCCGTCCTTCTTCTTCACCAAAAGAATAGGAGCTCCCCATGGAGAAACACTGGGCTGAATGAAATGCTTAGCTAGGAGTTCTTCTAACTGACTCTTCAATTCTTTGAGTTCGATAGGAGACATTAGATATGGAGTTATAGAGATAGGGGCAGTACCAAGAACGAGGTCAATCATGAATTCCGCTTCTCTTTTTGAAGGAAGAGAAGTGATGTCCTCAGGGAATACATCAGGAAATTCGCACACTACTGGAATCTCAGAAAATTCCACCCTTACAGAAGGTTCCTTGGAAAGAACTAAAAGAAAGGATCTTTCTTGAGAAAAGAGATAATTAACCATGCTGACTGTACCTTCAATCAACTTGGTAATTGCATCATCGGAGGTAGTCTCTTCTGCAGGAATGAATATAGCCTTCTCCTTGCAGCCAATATACACTGAATTAGGAGATAACCAATCCATTCCAAGAATGACATCGATTCTCTTGAGAGGTAAGCTAATCAGATCGATCGGAAAATCACGACCATTAAAAGATATAAAACAATCCTTGCAAACTAGCCGAGCTTCCATAGAATCATCTGTAGCCGAGGAAATGACCATAGGATTATGTAGAGGAGTTGCTTCCAACCCAAGTCGGTGAACACACTCTTTAGAGATAAAAGAATGCGTAGCCCCACAATCAACTAAAACACACAAAGGTTGGTTGTTTACGTAACACGTACCCGCAATGAGATTGTTGTTTCCCTTTGCTTTCCTTGCATCCTAGGTATACACACGACCCGTGGTCTTCTCAGGAGCTTTCTTCTTTGGACAATGCCTAGCCATGTGGCCCATTTCACCACACTCATAGCAAGCAGCTCCAAAAGGCCTAAAATTCCCACGATGTCTTTTCTTACACTTATCACACTGAGGAGGTAGAGATGACTGGTCACCATGATCCTGCTTCTTCTTTGTCGGAGAGTTGCGGGACTTTAGATACTGTCCTGATCTTCCTTGCTCTCTAAAACTTGCCCTATTCTGACTTCTCTCTTCTTGAACCCTCTTCAATCTGTTTTCAGCAACATAACATTGCCTCAAACACTCAGCATAAGTAGTGAACTCTCTATGATACACTATGAGCAATGTCCGCCCTTAGTCCCATCATGAACTGATCAATCTTCCATAGTTCATCAGGAGCATAGGCAGCCTGTCGGGAGTAATCAGCCAGGTCTTCAAACTTATCATCATACTCCGAAACTGACATGTTGCCTTGCTTGAAGTTCTGAAATTCTCTTTCTTTCTGAGTCCGTACACTGTTAGGGAAGTACTTCTCCAGAAATGCTGTTTTGAAGTGTTGCCAGTCCATAGGAATCCCTTGGGTAGTGAAGATGGTAGACGCCGTCTTCCACCACCTAGCAGCAGGTTCTGTCATCTTCTGAGTTGCAAAGATGACCTTCTCCTCTTCAGTACATTGGATGGCCTGAAACACTCTCTCCATTACAGCCAACCAATCATGAGCCAATACCAAATCTAGACCACCACAAATTCTGGAGGATTCATTCTGAAGAAAGCACGAAAATCTGGTCCAGTTGCAACTGGTGGAACGGGAACTGGAGCAGGAGGTTGTTACCTGTGCATACTTTGCATCATCTGCATCATCATCTGATTCTACCATTGCATCTGTTGCATTATCTGCTGCCAAGGTATACCTGCATTTCCCACTTCTTGCCCGGGCTCCACATTCCTTGTTCTGGGCCTTCCGGGACCTCTGTGTTGCTCAGCCATTTTTTCTGTCTGTCCTACACATGGAATTCAGTTGATCAAGTTCAATGCCATAGTAAGACATACGGAATAATGTCGATTTACACATATGAGGCAGGATTGTACTGCTTTATGATGTGTCGAGCAATGCCAAGAATCGACCTGCTCTGATACCAACTGTAACATCCCAGACATATATGTCTAGAATAATATGTATGTAATGCTAATAATGGTACATAAAACATCATCATATGATACATGAAAGTATATAGCAGCGGAACATAAGGTACTTCGTATTGTACATAGTACATAAGCCGAATGTATCAGGGCCAAAATAATACCACACAAAAGCTAGTACAATGTCTCAAAATACGAGTAAAAAACAAGCACGATAATAAGATAAGAGGTAAGACGTCCATCTACATCGTCAGCACTAATCCATCTTGCCTTTACCTTGATCATGCTGCGAACCACCTGAAAAATAAGATTTGGAATGGGATGATATTACTAAATCTCAGTGAGTCCTCCTATCCTATGAGTCCACTCGGGTCTACAAGGTACATGCTATACCGAATCCACCATTGACTTGTCCACCTTAGGACTCGTCGTGTATCAAATACACAAAGTATACAAACAAGTATGCAAAACCCGCACCCATGTACGGGGAATCCAGAAGCACGTTAACGCCAGTTGTAATACGGTGAACTGACTTTATTTGAAATGTCGCGGTTAAGCAAGAGTCGTCACCGACTTTTATTTTATCCAAATTATCAGAAAGGCTAAAAGAACAGGAAAAACCTTTTAAATAAAAACTGAGTTCGGGGGGTAATTTATGCAAAGGGAAGGTGTAAGGCACCCTTTGCATCCATGGTTATCCATGGGCTCTTAATTGCTTTGCTCTTTTGAAAGAAATGTAGAAGAAGAGAATACGGACTTTAGCTCGTAAATGAGCGTAGTCATATTGATGGTTTATGAAAAAAGTGTAGAAAAAGATTTTTTAGAGCAAGGCAATTAGGAGCAATTACCTGGTTAGATGAAAAACGTTTTTTAGCCTTTCAGGGTGAAAGGGTCTATCCATACCAAAAGAGGGGCCGGAACGCTTTCGTTTGGATGTTTACGGGTCATCGAATTATCGTTCGCCATAAGACTGTCCCATGCCATAGAGGGGCAGGTAGTCTAAGGGGAAAGATCAGAATAGCCTTCTTCGTTAGGCAACCAGAGGATACCTCAACACTTCGTAGGCAACTTCCGAGGGACGAGATCATATTTAGCGTATCGAAGGCAGCATCATTAGGGACTTATGATCTTTGCATTAGTCAAGGCAACATGGCTGAGGTATCCTCGTATTCGAGGGACAAGACTATTCTACAAAAAATACAAGGCAACAGGCAACAAGAGGGGTGCCATAAAAGGTGCGTGGGTGCAACAATCATGTGATTAATTCAGAAATTATCTTATAATTAGTTATTCTGAGTTCAATTCAAAGTTATCACTCCCTAGGATTACTAACCACATCAATTAATATGGGGAAGGGGAAAAAGAAACCAGCGGATCAATAATGCAATAGGTCTAAACAAGTAATAATTATAAAAGGGTAAATCAGGGTTTTAGGGTTACCGACTATTGAGCTTTGGCGGTTGGCTAACCCTGAAAAATTGGAAAAGGAAAAGTAAACACGAAGGGGTGAGTGTATTATCAATTCAATGACAATTAAGGCTAAACCTAATTTGATAAAAGAGGGCAAAATAAATACTTAAACATAAAATAAGACTTAGCTTTTGATTTGATCTGATATGGTTCGTAGTCGGAGGTAGCCTCGAGGTTAACCCTGAAAAATGGGCAAAAATAGGCAAGGTACGTGAGTGCAAAAGAGTCCATTGACTTTCGAGGTTTTAACCCTAATAACAATCTTATAATGCAAATAAATATTTAAATGATAAAAATAAAAAAGGATAAAGTCGGGACTTAGCTTCGTAAGAGGCGTGGCACGTTGTCGGAAGATGTTTAATAATAATCCTGAAAAGAAAAGCACAAAGAAATATTTTTAGTGTACAGTTAATTCTTGCAAATATTAAATCGAGTGAAAATTGAATAAAAATCGGACTTAATTAATTATTGGTCTCTGACCTAATTAATTAAATTGATT
The DNA here is from genome assembly GCF_029867415.1 of Vicia villosa. Lineage (NCBI taxonomy): Eukaryota > Viridiplantae > Streptophyta > Magnoliopsida > Fabales > Fabaceae > Vicia > Vicia villosa. Next base: position 167,472,347 of record NC_081182.1, read on the forward strand.
AAAAATAATTTATTCATTAAAAACAATTTAAACAATTTTTAACTATCTTTTAAAGTAATTAAAATAAAATCAAAAAAATTGAGACTTTAAAACAAAATAATTATTTTGATAAAAAAATTATTTAAAGTTTTTTAGAAGAAAAAAAGAAATTTTGTATAATATATATATATATATATATATATATATATATATATATATATATATATATAAAATAAATAAACAAAACAAAAGAATTGCATAATTATAACTAAAAAAATTTGGAAAAACTTAGCTCTGATCCAGTGTGATGAGGCGCATGGTGACCATGGTAGACTGCCAGCTTGCGTACGTTGGATCTGAGGAGAAGAAGATCTGAAGGTTAGAACCAAGAGGGTGCATCATACGCGCGTAGACAAGGACACACCAGATCCATCTGAAACAAAAAGGGATGCGCGCCTTTTTTCTTTTGAAACCGGCCAATAGGAAGCTGCCACGCTTCATCTTCTTCCTCAGACCCTCACTTTTAACAGCGCTTTTCACAAAAGCGCTAAAAAACAATGCCCTTTAACACCTGCAAAATAACGAATAGGCCCAAACATGCACATAAATTTTTTGCGAGGGTTTCAGTATGTTCGTATGACTCTCACAAACCTGATTATGGCCTTAATTTGGTAAAAAAGAACCTGTATCAAAAAGCCCTAAAAAAGCTTCGAAACCCTAGTTATGGCATCTTGCTAATAACAACACCATAACTCAATTAAACATCCAGAATCGACAATTATATGATGCTAAGCACGAATACATGAGTTAAATGCTTTGATGATTCATGAATAAAGAAAATCGAACAATTTTAAAAGTGCTCAAACCGTGAGTTATGGAAGACGATTCTTGATGTTCAGAGTCTCGAATTCGATTGGAAGAGCTTCCTTGTGATCCCTGGAATGTATTGCAATCAACAAAAGCACTTGAATCGATCTGCAATTAGGAATTGGAACTTGGATTTTTCTTGAGTTTTGAAATTCGGGTTTAGGGTTCTTGGGCTCAGAATTTCGTAACCCTGTGATCTGAGAGTGTTATGTTTATATATTGGAAGGAATTAGGGTGAATCTTTGGCCTTGAATCTTAAGAAATCTTTGAATTCCAATCTTTGCAAATTGATTGAAAATATGGTTCCTAATATTTCTATTTTTTATCAATTTTAGTCCAATCTCCTTAAATTTCTTTTGCAACGAATTTTTATTGATTATTGGAGTGAATGTGGATTGGATTTGATTCAAAACCAATTTTCTTTCAAATCTTTTGATTTTCTTTAATTTTATTGAATAAAAATTCCTATAAAATTAATTAAAACCAAATAAATTCGTGAAAAATGATTTATGGGCTCCCAATATCATAAGGAAAGAGTTTGGATCTTAAAAATATGGGCACATTTGCAAAGAAACTTATTTTAAGGCCTTTTGCTTCATATTCTTTCTTCCAAAATTAGTCAACTTTGACAAGGCATATCTCCCTCAATATTTAGGGTATGGATGAGTTCTAGGACTTTTTGGAAACCTTGAAGAGTCCTCTAACCAGTGTTTTTGGTCTCATTTCAAAATAATTTTCCATGCTCCTTGTGTGTCCTTTTAAAAAAAATGACTTTTGGTTAACTTTTGAAAAGGACCTATGATGTTTTGGTCCATATCTCCCAAATGAAGCATTTTTAGCCTTGGCTTGTGAGACACAAAATTGTAGAGAATCAAATTTCCTTCGAAATAAGCTTTGGATAGAAAATTTATGATGTTCCATGTAGGAGTTATGGCTGGTCAAAGTTGAGTTGACTTTCTCCTATGAAAACCCTAATTTAGAAACTTTTGGAATTGTTGATTTCTGATCTTTCCTTGATGAACCATGATCCATTCTTGATCAAATGCTGAATGATACTTCAATATAAGGATGTTGACAAAAAATCAGGAGTTTTGACTGTACTTTGACCATAGTTGACTTTTAGGTCGACCTAGTCGACTATTGACTTTCTGAGCAATTGAGTGATCAATCTTTTGAATTGAGACCTGAAATTTGTCATGGAGGTAGTGTGGAGTATCATAGACCATATGGGATCCCTTGGAGCTTTTGATCCATTGATTTCTTCTCAGAACAACAAAACCCTAATTCTTTGAACTTTGTTTAGGAGAGGGTGTCTTTGAGCTTTATACCTTGATTTGAATTTGAATAAGAGAAATAAGATGGGCAAATTTTGGGGTATGACAGCTGCCCCTGTTCAATTTTCTTAAACCTGAAGATGTAGAATGGCTTGTATGCCAGTCGGTATCTGAAGATGGAAGAGGATTGAACACTAGAATACCCAGAAATTTGTACCATCGGGGGATGGGCTTAGAGATGCCACCTAGATGAGCATGTAGATAAGTCATGTATCTGAACTTGAAGAAGTAGTTGTTTGAGTGTTGATCGTGTCATTACTGTTCGTAGTAGATGAACTAGATCTTTGGGGTTGACCGTGTCAGTACCGTTCGTAATACTTGAATTAGATCTTGGAAATGATAATTGATCGTGTCCACATCGTTCGTGATGATGGAATTAGATTTCTTAAAGGTTGATCGTGTCAGTACCGTTTGTAGCACTTGAATTAGATCTTGGGAAGATGATCGTGTCTACACCATTCGTGATGATAGAATTAGATCTCTTAAAGGTTGATCGTGTCAGTACCGTTCGTAGCACTTGAATTAGATCTTGGGAAGATGATCGTGTCTACACCGTTCGTGATGATAGAATTAGATCTCTTTTCGTGTCAGCACCGTTCGTAGTAACTGAATTAGATCTTTGAGAATGATCGTGTCATCACCGTTCGTAGTAAATGAATTAGATCTCCGAGTGTTGACCGTGTCAGTACCGTTCGTAGTAGCTGAATTAGATCTTGGAAATTTGGAGATTTCGTTCATTTGTCTGTACCTGTATTCTGCAATAGGTATAGCAATTTTTTATGCAATGTCATGATGCATGTGTTATGTAATGAGTCCCTCAAAATAAATGAGAAACTTTGTATGTTATGCATGAGTTTGTTATGAGGTAATGTATGCGATGTATGAATATGTTTATGATTTATGACGTATGACTATGCTATTTGACATATCTTGATTGAGAAGATGGATCTCCATGTCATTGTAATTTTGATGTTTGATCTTATCTTGTAGATGCTCAGCTGGGGATTTATGATCTCTGCTTGGGGATGATCGGTAACTTGATGTATCCTGATTGGGGATTAGAGATATTAATAAACCATGTTGGAGAAGAGCAAAGTGTTGGAGATGTAAACTCTGTTGGGGAGCCATGTCTTTGTCGGGACGAGAGCATTTGAAGATCTCTTCTTAATGATTACTCTATGGGGATATAATCTTGTGAACCCGGCTCTATGGGGAGACATGAGTGCCTTGAAAGTTGCCCCCAGTATTATAGTAACTACGATTCCTGGATTTGATTAGGACACACCACTAAGTATTGGTCAAGATGTCAAACTGGACTTGCATAGGTTCGCCCCTGTTAGTGGGAACTTTTGAAAAGATTCGCCTCGTGAGGACTTTATGAGATGTGCGTTATGGGCGACATGCCCCTAGTAGTCATAGGCCCAGGACAATGTCCATGCTGATTGGGAAGTAGCTTCAGATCTTCTTGGATGCATGCCCCTGACTGTTTTGGCATCCTTGAGAGATTCTCGGAATCTTGACTTGATTGCCCCAGATTGATTGGGCAAAACGTGCCATGCCCCTTGTATACGTAGGAGACATTGCTTCTTGGAGTAATCTTGTTTGTCGGGATAACTTTCAGTCATTAGTTGTACCCTGTGCAAATTCTTTCTGTTGCTAACATTTGAAATCATGTAGCCGAATATGTTTAATAATGAATTCATGAGATGCAATGCATACGTCTATCTTGAGTTTTTAAAAAACATTAAAACATGTAAAAGCGTGATATTTGTAAAAACGTGGTGTTTGTAAAAATATGAAATACCAACTCAGCATTTGTGGTAAACCTTAAGGAGTCGGGATACCTTTTTGGTGACAGTACGCTTTCGGACTAACCATGCTTCAGTTAGGACTTTCAAGGGTTGTAACGTGGCTTGGTTCACAGTTTTAAGAAACAAAGGATAATGGCTCAAAAATTTATTTATACCCATCCCCATCTTCGTGATGTTCTTCGATCCTATGCTCAATTAACTTTGCGTTTTAGTTTTAGCGAAGCTTGCAGTATTAACATTTATATTTGATGGTGGTTGAAGCACCAGAAGTTTGTTTGGACAGTCAGTCATCCTTATTGGTAATTCCTTTGCTTTGGTCGAGGATTTGTAATGACCTCTTCTTAAATGTTTTCTTTTATCGAGGATTTTTAGCAACCTCCTTTTTGACTTTGTTATCCCTAACTTTTGCCTGAACTGTTTATTTTTGAGTTTACAGTCAGCGGGATGTTTCAATTTGATAAGTCTCCTTCATAGGTTTTGACTTAATAGCTTTTTTCTTTTGATATATGTCGACTGCCTGACTTAATGGTTACGGGAATCCATCACTATTTGTATAAGCAATGGCTAGCATAACTTAGTTAACTGAGTAATTACCCTGCCCCAGGTTATGATAAAGGGTTTTAATTAGTACAGGAAAGAAACTTTTACTCCTTAGGCTCAAAGGGGTTAACGAGGGATTAACATCCTTATATCTCCACTGTTTAGGAATTGAAACAATGCCTGTACATCGTTAGCATATTCTGTTCAAAAGCATACTGTATGAGGTTGCGGTATCGTTTTCGTCATCCTCCCTCAAAAGGTATACAGCTTTAGCAGGAGTCGAATATCACAAAACATATACAAAGTAAATACACAATTTAAAATGAGTGATAGCGAAATAATTTATTCAAGACAAACATATGCACTGCACTAATGATGATTATTAAAACAAGATAAGGTCTATCATAAGTCGAATGTTCAAACAAACAGGAAAGAAATTGCAAATGAAAGTAAACCTAATGATTTAAAAAGTTCATCCTTCTAGACATTTAATCTGTCTTGTCGTGATTAGGCATGGGCGCAGTGATCACTGCAGGAGTCTTGGGATGATTGAATTCAATTTCACCAGCATCGATCATGTCTTGAATCTTGTTCCTCAATGTCCAGCAATTGTCGGTGTCATGTCCAGGACTATTAGAGTGATATGCACACATTGCATTAGGATTATACTGATGAGACAAAGTGTTAGGATTCCGAGGAGGACCCCTCAAAGTAATTAGCCCTTTCTTCAGCATCTGTTTCAACGCTTCATCCAAAGTCATGTTGATCTTTGTGAATTATCTTTTAGGCGCGTTATGTTTACGTTGTGGTTGTGATGCCGGCGTGGAGATTAGAACTCCCCTAACCTGCTAGTTGTGTTCATCTCGACCTTTCTGGTTGTACACAGTATTAGCCACGTAGGACTTCTCAGGTGAGTTGAAGTCAATGATCTTGTCGTCAATTAAATCTTGGATCTTATGCTTCAACGGTCCACAATCCTCTGTATCATGACCGAGACTATTCGAATGATAGGCACATCTCGCATGATACTTGTACCCAGGAGCAGGATTTGTAGGAATTGAATACGGAGGTAACAGGGTTATCATGTTCTGATTGAGCAGTTGTTGCAGAACTTGAGACAGTGGCATGTGCAACGGAGCGAACGATCGCTTGGGTTTGGATTTCCATTTATCTTGACCATCTTGCTGCCTATGTTGATCCCTTTCCTTCTTGATCAGAAGTGTCTTCAATTCTTCTTGCCCCTTGGCCAAGTGAAAGATTTTTTTTTGGAACTGGTTATTCTGAGCCTGAAGATTTTTGACAGATTGTTCGAGATCCATTTTCTCACTGAAATAAACAGCGGAAAGATGAGGTATTTGCTTTTATAAAACCTGTGATGTAATGTTTATGAATGATATGATTATGCATATGCAATGTTTTCAAGGACCTTGAAATTTAAATTTGTTTAAACAAAGAAAAGAAACAAATTTTACTAGTAACAATTAAATTGTAATTAATTATAGTTCTTTGCCACTTTTAGGCTTTACAAAAGGAAACAAATAAATAATAAGCAACTAGAAATAATAATAAGATAAAACTTCTTCAAGTCTCCCATGGACGCCTTCTCTTTGATCCGATGAAGTTGTTGATGCCTTGCTCCACATGAAGTAATTTTGTGAGCTCTAACACTTGCTTTTCTTTTGCACGGAATTGAGCTTCAAAAGTATCTCTTTCTTCTTTCAACTGAACCCATGATTTTTGTAGCTCTTCTAAGTCGGTAGGCATGTCTGGATGGAGAATAACCAACGAAACCTTTTCTTCACATTCAGGTTCAACAATCACAGGTCTAACATAGGGGTATGGCATGACAAAATGTTGAGCGTGAGTGCGCACCCATCTGAGATAAGGCTCTGAAGGAAGGGAGTTCTTTTGCCCCCAACTCTTGCTATCGACCTTGTACACTTTGTTCCAAGCGCGTATGAACTCTCGGTGTTGGTTTAGAACATCTTCTTCATAGTTGAAAACAACCCCTTCAATAATCAAGTGATGAGGACCATCTCTGTGAGCATAACCAAACTGTCGTAGGGCCAATGAAGGGTTGTAGGTAATTCCCCCTCTTATGCCAAGGAGTGGCACATTGGGGAATTTCCCACAATGATCAATAATAGTGACGTACTTCTGAGATATGACATGCCAACGGATATCTGCGTGAGAAAGCGATATAATTCTTTGGGACCATTGCATCTTTTGATCATTTCTTACTACTAAACGAGGGAGGTGCGAAATAAACCACCTAGCTAGCAAAGGTGTGCAACACATAAGAGTTCCTCGCTTCTTCATGATGCGGGAGTGAAGAGAGTGTAGGATATCTCCAAGTAATGTAGGTACCGGATTGTGAGTCAAGAAGATCTTAATTGCATGCACATCAATGAATTGATCAGGATTAGGAAACAACACCAAACTATATATCAATAAAGCCAAAATATCTTCAAATGCATGGTAACTCATGGCTTTCAGGAATTGTCGAGCTTTCCCAAATAAGAATTTGGCTGAGAGACCTTCGACCCCATTCTTGGTGTCCCAGTTGGAAGCAATGTCTGATATCTTTAGGTGTAGCGCAACAGCAATAGTCTCAGGTTTTGGAGTGCTCTCCAAACCAGTGAAGGGTAACTGATCAGAGATGGGTATACCAAGTAAATCCGAGAACTCCTCCAAGGTAGGTACCAACTGATAATCTGGAAAAGTAAAGCAATGATGCTCGGGATCAAAGAATTGGCATAAGACTCTCATCATATCTTCTTCAAATTGAAAGGTGACTAGTCGGAGTAGATAACCATGTCTTTCAGCAAACTTAGAATCTCCAGGAACTTATAAGACAAGCTCCTTAAGCTCAGAAGGTATCCCCACGAAGTTGAGTCGTACATAATCCCTAGTAACAAAAGCCATGTTCTACAAAACAGTACAAAGATAAATTTCTTGGTCCTTGAAATCGTTAGTGGATATGATATGCCATGATGTCATGATGCCACGTAGATAATAAACACAAACAAGTCACACAATTTCCTTAAGGGTAGGCTTGCATGAAGTCCATAGGTATATACCCTCCTTCCTTTCGTTTAGTTGGTTCAACCTGTCCTAAAAAGTAACCGGGTTCTATGGTGCTCATATCCCTGATCTTTCTCGCGGGCATTGTCTCAACATAGCGCTCAATCGGCCAGCCAAAAGCATCCCTAAAGTCCAATCTCAATGAGTGTAGCATCGACTATCAACCGGCTTCAGTCAGGAATCCAAAGCCAGCCATCTCGCTACTTCTTATAAGTCAAAGTCAAGTTCAACTAAGGTTCTAAAGGCGAATTAATGCTCATGACACCACGCGGTAGCCAAATGTCTCCTCGATCAGATTCAAGGGCCATCAGGACAAACCAAAGTGTCGCACTAACGGTGGCCACCAGTTCAACCATAACGATACATGTCGTACAACCTCCCTGGTCTCATGCCACATACCTAAGGTACACTAGATCCGGGTGTAGGATCTTTCACACAGCATAATACCCAAGACAACCTTGGAAATTAAAGCAAGCAAAACAAACAATAGAAAACATTTTAAAGTGAATCCTAAGCTTTTAAGGTAACCCCTCTTTTATTCGAAATCTTATCCCCAGCAGAGTCGCCAGTTCTGTAATACGGTGAACTGACTTTATTTGAAATGTCGCGGTTAAGCAAGAGTCGCCACCGACTTTTATTTTATCCAAATTATCAGAAAGGCTAAAAGAACAGGAAAAACCTTTTAAATAAAAACTGAGTTCGGGGGGTAATTTATGCAAAGGGAAGGTGTAAGGCACCCTTTGCATCCATGGTTATCCATGGGCTCTTAATTGCTTTGCTCTTTTGAAAGAAATGTAGAAGAAGAGAATACAGACTTTAACTCGTAAATGAGCGTAGCCATATTGATCGTTTATGAAAAAAGTGTAGAAAAAGATTTTTTAGAGCAAGGCAATTAAGAGCAATTACCTGGTTAGATGAAAAACGTTTTTTAGCCTTTCAGGGTGAAAGGGTCTATCCATACCAAAAGGGGGGCAGGAAGTCTTTCGTTTGGATATTTACGGGTCATCAAATTATCGTTTGCCATAAGACTGTCCCATGCCATAGAAGGGCAGGTAGTCTAAGGGGAAAGATCAGAATAGCCTTCTTCGTTAGGCAACCAGAGGATACCTCAACACTTCGTAGGCAACTTCCGAGGGACGAGATCATATTTAGCGTATCGAAGGCAACATCATTAGGGACTTATGATCTTTGCATTAGTCGAGGCAACATGGCTGAGGTATCCTCGTATTCGAGGGACAAGACTATTCTACAAAAAATACAAGGCAACAGGCAACAAGAGGGGTACCATAAAAGGTGCGTGGGTGCAACAATCATGTGATTAATTCAGAAATTGTCTTATAATTAGTTATTCTGAGTTCAATTCAAAGTTATCACTCCCTAGGATTACTAACCACATCAATTAATATGGGGAAGGGGAAAAAGAAACCAGCGGATCAATAATGCAATAGGTCTAAACAAGTAATAATTATAAAAGGGTAAATCAGGGTTTTAGGGTTACCGACTATTGAGCTTTGGCGGTTGGCTAACCCTGAAAAATTGGAAAAGGAAAAGTAAACACGAAGGGGTGAGTGTATTATCAATTCAATGACAATTAAGGCTAAACCTAATTTGATAAAAGAGGACAAAATAAATACTTAAACATAAAATAAGACTTAGCTTTTGATTTGATCTGATATGGTTCGTAGTCGGAGGTAGCCTCGAGGTAAACCCTGAAAAGTGGGCAAAAATAGGCAAGGTACGTGAGTGCAAAAGAGTCCATTGACTTTCGAGGTTTTAACCCTAATAACAATCTTATAATGCAAATAAATATTTAAATGATAAAAATAAAAAGGATAAAGTCGGGACTTAGCTTCGTAAGAGGCGTGGCACGTTGTCGGAAGATGTTTAATAATAATCCTGAAAAGAAAAGCACAAAGAAATATTTTTAGTGTACAGTTAATTCTTGCAAATATTAAATCGAGTGAAAATTGAATAAAAATCGGATTTAATTAATTATTGGTCTATGACCTAATTAATTGAATTGATTAAAAATAATTTATTCATTAAAAACAATTTAAACAATTTTTAACTATCTTTTAAAGTAATTAAAATAAAATCGAAAAAATCGAGACTTTAAAACAAAATAATTATTTTGATAAAAAAATTATTTAAAGTTTTTTAGAAGAAAAAAAGAAATTTTGTATAATATATATATATATATATATAAAATAAATAAACAAAACAAAAGAATTGCATAATTATAAATAAAAAAATTTGGAAAAACTTAGCTCTGATCCAGTGTGATGAGGCGCATGGTGACCATGGTAGACTGCCAGCTTGCGTACGTTGGATCTGAGGAGAAGAAGATCTGAAGGTTGGAACCAAGAGGGTGCATCATACGCGCGTAGACAAGGACACACCAGATCCATCTGAAACAAAAAGGGATGCACGCCTTTTTTCTTTTGAAACCGGCCAATAGGAAGCTGCCACGCTTCATCTTCTTCCTCAGACCCTCACTTTTAACAGCGCTTTTCACAAAAGCGCTAAAAAACAATGCCCTTTAACACCTGCAAAATAACGAATAGGCCCAAACATGCACAGAAATTTTTTGCGAGGGTTCCAGTATGTTCGTATGACTCTCACAAACCTGATTATGGCCTTAATTTGGTAAAAAAGAACCTGTATCAAAAAGCCCTAAAAAAGCTTCGAAACCCTAGTTATGGCATCTTGCTAATAACAACACCATAACTCAATTAAACATCCAGAATCGACAATTATATGATGCTAAGCACGAATACATGAGTTAAATGCTTTGATGATGCATGAATAAAGCAAATCGAACAATTTTAAAAAATCTCAAACCGTGAGTTATGGAAGACGATTCTTGATGTTCAGAGTCTCGAATTCGATTGGAAGAGCTTCCTTGTGATCCCTGGAATGTGTTGCAATCAACAAAAGCACTTGAATCGATCTGCAATTAGGAATTGGAACTTGGATTTTTCTTGAGTTTTGAAATTCGGGTTTAGGGTTCTTGGGCTCAGAATTTCGTAACCCTGTGATCTAAGAGTGTTATGTTTATATATTGGAAGGAATTAGGGTGAATCTTTGGCCTTGAATCTTAAGAAATCTTTGAATTCCAATCTTTGCAAATTGATTGAAAATATGGTTCCTAATATTTCTATTTTTTATCAATTTCAGTCCAATCTCCTTAAATTTCTTTTGCAACGAATTTGTATTGATTATTGGAGTGAATGTGGATTGGATTTGATTCAAAACCAATTTTCTTTCAAATCTTTTGATTTTCTTTAATTTTATTGAATAAAAATTCCTATAAAATTAATTAAAACCAAATAAATTCGTGAAAAATGATTTATGGGCTCCCAATATCATAAGGAAAGAGTTTGGATCTTAAAAATATGGGCACATTTGCAAAGAAACTTATTTTAAGGCCTTTTGCTTCATATTCTTTCTTCCAAAATTAGTCAACTTTGACAAGGCATATCTCCCTCAATATTTAGGGTATGGATGAGTTCTAGGACTTTTTGGAAACCTTGAAGAGTCCTCTAACCAGTGTTTTTGGTCTCATGTCAAAATAATTTTCCATGCTCCTTGTGTGTCCTTTTTAAAAAAATGACTTTTGGTTAACTTTTGAAAAGGACCTATAATGTTTTGGTCCATATCTCCCAAATGAAGCATTTTTAGCCTTGTCTTGTGAGACACAAAATTGTAGAGAATCAAATTTCCTTCAAAGTGAGCTTTGGATGGAAAATTTCTGATGTTCTATGTAGGAGTTATGGCTGGTCAAAGTTGAGTTGACTTTCTCCTATGAAAACCCTAATTTAGAAACTTTTGGAATTGTTGATTTCTGATCTTTCCTTGATGAACCATGATCCATTCTTGATCAAATGGTGAATGATACTTCAATATAAGGATGTTGACAAAAAATCAGGAGTTTTGACTGTACTTTGACCATAGTTGACTTTTAGGTCGACCCAGTCGACTGTTGACTTTCTGAGCAATTGAGTGATCAATCTTTTGAATTGAGACCTGAAATTTGTCATGGATGTAGTGTGGAGTATCATAGACCATATGGGATGCCTTGGAGCTTTTGATCCATTGATTTCTTCTCAGAACAACAAAACCCTAATTCTTTGAACTTTGTTTAGGAGAGGGTGTCTTTGAGCTTCATACCTTGATTTGAATTTGAATAAGAGAAATAAGATGGGCAAATTTTGGGGTATGACACCAGTCTACTTAGGTTGCGCAACTCACCTGCGGTGAGTAACCAAGTGCATATTGTCAAAGAGGCTCGCACAAGACCATCACTAGATGAGGCAGATTCATCCTACATGGAATCCCATACGTGACGAGTCATCCGAACTAAATCGGGAACAGAGTGACATTGCCTACATAGCATCACAAACCTGTCATCATCCATACGCAATATGGGTTCCGCAAGTGCGAAGACGCCTAATTGACTACACAAGCCCATCCGGGTAGGAGCTTAGTGGCGTAGCCTATGTGGCACCACTAAAGGTGAGTTATCCGGGTGATATTACCGATGTAGCATCACCACTCTACCATACCAAGAACGCCAAGTGTATTCCGCAAGTGAGAAAACGCCATTAAGACTCTCACAAGTACACTTGCAATGATAGCTCAGATGTGTTCTATCGTACCAAGAACGCTCGATGTATTCCGTAAGTGAGACACGCCTCATAGACCCTCACAAGTACATCCGCAATGGTACATCTGATAGTAGCCTTTACGGCACGCGACTTACCACCTAGTATTGGCCCACTTCGATTCTAGCATACACCACACGCCAAGCGTTAAATCATACAATACATCCAATCCCGAGTGTTTAACCATAAAACCGGGAAGCAATATCTATCATGATTCATCACATGCAATTGTGTCTCCTCATGCATAACCAGACATCCACATAAATCTAGTTATCATCAATTCTCATGTTATCCATACACATTCATATAATAGGAATCACAAGTCCACATGTCATAATTTACCGTACACACGGTCAACAGATGCATATAATAGTCGGAGAGGAGCCTGGTTCTGATTAGAAACCAAAATTGCACTCGGGGGAAAGAAGAATAAATTCTGCACAGCACTGTCCGCTTAGCAGGCTGCTAGCGGGCTTTCTAGTGGCGGAGCTCAAACGTTCTTCCGCTTAGCGGCTTGTGTCCGCTTAGCAGACTCGCGATTTTCTGGAATCACAAACAGCATCCGCTAAGCGATCTGAGTCCGCTTAGCGGAGTAGCGATTTCTTAAAAAAATGCAGAACGCACCAGTTCTGCCAAGGGTGATCTAAACCCTCCCATTTCGCCAAAATGTAACGATTAACAACATATATAGCCAGATTATAACATATATGAACAATATTGATCATCACAAACATGTTATTCTACAAGGATTTATGGATTAAGCTCAAAACCCTTAGCCCCTAATTTCTCCCAAACACTAAACCCCAAGTATCTTACTATGGACTCACCTAGATGAAGAGGATGAAGCTGGAACTGAGATAATTGGGACGAAAATCAGAGATGGTTCTTGATGCATGCAAGTGAAGATGGTAATGGCTTCTTCCCCTCTTCCTCTCTTTCCATGTTTTTCCTTCTTCTTCTACTCTCTTCACCAAATTTTGCTTGACCAAGGGAAAATGAGGAAACCAAACAAGCCCTTATTCTTATTTAAGTGAGGAAATGACCAAACTACCCTCATTGTTACTAATTGGCATAATTAATATAATGAACCTATTAGCAAGAATATGTATTATATTTGTCCATTACTCATATCAATTTAATTTAGAATTAGTTTATGGACAGTTTATAATACCGGGTATTACAATAACTATTTCAAAAAATAAACTAAAGGTGGTAAGTTATAGTTGGCTATATTATTTTTAAACAAAAGTAACTACTATCTACACTTATAAAATTATAACTTTTTTAATTTATAATTTTTTTCCACAAAATTAAATTTAAAAAATCAAAATCTTATTATTTTACACGCATTTGTACATTAACAAAAAACAGACATACGAGCACGTGTATAGATAAAAAGAGTAAACATACACAAAAGGTTGGGATCAAGTCAAAACTCCTACTTAAATTTGTATCTCCAACAAATAATTCCTTTCAAATTCCTTAAAACGTTTACTCTAATGTTATCATGTATATGATCAAACCAAATAAATTTATGTATATGAGTCTAATGATAGCAAGCTTGTCCGCACAAGCATTTCATTCCATGAAGATGTAAGGGACTATGAAGTGCATTGAGTGAGTAAGATTTCTGCAGTTCAACCATCGAGCTTTTAACTTCTAAGGGACAAGATTTAATTTAAAGAAAGCTTGCACTATAAGCAAACAGTCAGATTCAAGCAAAAAATGAGACCAGTTGTTTTTAGCAGCAAATTCTACTGCCATCATACCAATAAATTATTAATTGATGGCATTATCTTGTCAATGAAGTTGGAGAAATTGCCTTTATGCTCATTCTTTGAATAGAAAGGGAGTTCCTGCAACCATTCCATTAGAGTTACCCTTAATCCATCCAATAGGAGGCGGTTGCCACAAAACATCCAATGTGAAAAAAGGGAAGTGTGAGTGAGGTTTAGAGATAAATTTTTGAGAATGGAAAATTCAAGCATATCAGTATTGGAATTTGTAGGGAAGACTACTAAAGATATGTTGTGGATGATGATGTTTGCGCAGGAGGTCCAAATGATAATAATGTCTTGAAACTTGGCTTGATCTCGAGCAAAACAAATACCATTAACAATCTGAATGATGACTGCAGCTATGACTGGTCTACAGCTCCTGGACTAGTCATGATTTATAATGTGCCAACATTTTTCAATTGAATTGATTTTAGGGAAACCATAAACGATGGTAGAGAACCAATTCCACAAGTGGCTAGCATAAACACAATCAAGGAGGAGGTGTTTAGAGAATTCACATTGATTTTGACAAAGGTTACAAACATAACAAAGGATGCATCCACGAGTGATGATATTCTTATATGTGGGAAGCTTGTTTTTAATGCATCTCTAGAAAAGTAAGGACTTAAAAAGAGGGGTGTTGAAGTTCCACACTTGCTTGTGCCATGATACCTTAGTTTCATGCTTTGAGATGAAGTTATATAAATCCTTAAGGGACAAGAAACCAGAGTCTACATGAGGTCAAACTCTCGTGTCACCCAATTATCTAGCAGGGATGTGACAAATAGATATGGTGGAAAATAAGATAGGGAAACTGTAGTGACCGAGTCGACAGCCTATCGGAGGAAAAATAGGTAGAAATTAAAGATGAGTTGTGCAGACCGGGTGCAAAATGGTATGGCAGGAATGGAGCCAAACAAAGACTTTGTACAATAGATCTGCACCCGATTCCCAAGGCGTGGGCATCAATTTTAAGGCAAACTTTAGAGGCATCATCAACACTTCAGAATTCATTGTTAAAAGAGTTATGGTTCTCAAGAAAATACTTCACGATGGCTCAATAAATGTGGGGCACTTAATTTAAAAAAATATCAAGGTCATGGTGTCGCTACCGCGAAAAAACACAGAGTAGCCACTGAACATATTTATCCTATCATGGGAAAGGAATTGCCAGTAAACCCCAAATGAGAAATAAAAAGGTCTCGCAACAAAGAAATGGGTAAGAAAGTCGGTTACACGAAGGGAAGGTATTAGCATCCCTCACGTCTGTGGTACTCCACAGGATCCATTCTTGTTGTTTCTAATCAAAGGATGTGTCTACATCTGATGCTTACTTGCTAAAGAAATGTAATGCATGAATAAACAAGGGTTTTTAATAATTATGCTCGCTAGAGTTTCTTGAACTCTATGCCTATGCACTTCTAGTGTGCAATGAATAAGTCAGAGCATCGTAGTTCTTCCAAACATTTTCTGTTTTTGTTTGTTATGTGTTTTTTAGTGGACCAGGCCGTCCTTATAGAACTTGCAACTGGTTAGTGTTTTTGTTAGGAGAACAATCTTAAGTGATTCTCTTAAACAAGAGAGACCTGAACATTTCCTCCTTTAGTTTTAAAAGTGTTTGACCATTGTTAAGTGTTTTACGATTTGATTAGGAAAAGAGATTTTAGTCTTATTATATGCAAATGGGAGCACACAGGCTAAAGGGAATCTCAATCCTAACTTGTTGTCATGCAATGATGGACTTAAAATTAGGATACATGGAATCCTACCTAAGTGTTATCATGCATGGTTTTCAATCCTAAGGTCTATCCTAATTCACATCTTCAAGCAACATGGAACCAAGAGATCCTAAGGGAGCATGTGACCAAACAAGCAATGTCACAAATACTTAAACATGTAATAGGCACACAACAAGAAAGTGTCAATGAATAAGGATCCTAAACATGAATTAGGATAAGACACGTGAACATGAATCACAATCAAAGAAGTAAAAACCTAAACAAGCAATAGGTGAAGACATGTGGACATGAATCACAATCAAAGAAATAAGAACCTAAACATGCATTAGGTAAAAACATGTGAATATGAATCACAATCAAAGAAGTAATAACCTAAAAATGCATTAGGCAAGATATGTAAACATGAATCAAAATCAAAGAAGTAAGAACCTAAACACGCATTAGGCAAGACATGTGAACATGAATCACAATAAAAGAAGTACTAACCTAAACATGCATTAGGTAAACATTTAAACAAGTAACATGCTTCAAGTACTCAAGAAATCCTAAACAAGCAATAGGATAAACATACATGTAACAAGCAAACATGCAATGTAATATCTCATACCAACAAGTAAGGTAACATGTTATCATGACAAACATGTGATCAAGAAATCCTAAACTGAAGGTGGAGAAAAGCACAAGAAAGGGGGGATTGAATTGTGTTCTTTAAAATTTTTATTTCCCTTTCTATAAATCTTTTCTTTCTTCTTAGTATCTCATTTTTTGGATATGCTTGGTAAATATTGCTGACACATGTTAGAGATAACACAACATAACCAATGAGATACATATTCATCTTAACTTCTTAACTCCACAAAACTCCTGACTTTGCTCAGTACAGTTCAGAAGATATTCTGCGTCAATGTTCTAAGTTAAATGAATGATGCAGAAGATAAAAGACACATTCATTTTTATCCTGGTTCACCTTCTCAATAAGGCTACCTCCAGTCCACCCTCCTCATGTGATTTTGCCTCTCTCATGAGGACTTAATCCATTATAACCAAACTGATTACAACTACACGATCAACCGTCGTGACTAACTTCCTGCACAGCCAACTGCTGTGACTAACCCTGCACAAGCTACCTACGAGTGACAAACCCCTAGATGATGAATCGTTAAGTGATCTCAGCAAGATATAACGTTCATCAACCTAGTAACTCCTGCACAAGCCAACTGCTCATGACTAACTCTGCGGTAATACGGTGAACTGACTTTAAAGAAATGTCGCGGTAAGCAAGAGTCCCCACCGACTTTTATTTTATCCAATTGGAAAGGCAAAAAGAACAGGAAAGACCTTTGAAAAGATTTTTAGCTTGTAAATAAGCATAGTCTTTTTGAATTTGATTTTGAAAAAGAGTGGGAAAAGATTTTGAATTTAGAGCAAGCAATTAGCAGCAACTACCCTAAGTTTTAAAATTCGTTCTTTTAGCTTTTCAGGGCGAAAGGGTCTATCCGTACCATGAGAGGGCAGGAAGTCCTTCAATTGGATATTGAAGGGTCATCGAGATTATCGTTCGCCACAAGACTGTCCCATGCCATAAAGAGGGCAGGTAGTCTAAGGGAAGGATATAATAGTCATTTAATCTTTAGGTAACAGGCGAGGATACCTTAGCAATTGGGACAATCATCACATTTTACCGAGGCAGCTTCGAGGGAGTTTCCATAACTTTAAAGGCAACATTTGCTTTAGGTATCCTCGGAATCGAGGGACTTGACTATTTTTAGGCAACAAAATTAAGGCAACAAGGCAGCAAGTAATAAGGCAACAAGGCAACCAGAGGGATTACCCTAAAGGTGTGTGGGTGCACAATCACGTGGTTAACTTCGATGATATTTATCTTGTAAATTAGTGATCTATGTTCAATTCATGGTTTATCACTCCATAGGGTTACTATCCACGCAGTTTAAAATTGCAGAAATTAAAGGCAGAAAAAATATAAAGTCCTACGCTATTACAATAAACACCTGCGGGGAAAGGGAAATAAAAGCAAAAAAAAAAGAGGGATAAATAATTAATTTAAATATCTTGAATGCCTTGATCTTCCTCGAACTCTGAAAATTAAAAGGAAAATAATAAGGGGTTAGTGTATTACAAATTCATTAACTACTGAGGCAAACCCTATTTTAATTCAAAAGGCAAAATAAAAATAGAATGATGTTAAATAGAAACTTAGCTTTTTTAATCTGGAGGCGCGCTGCTGAAAGATCTTGGTTAATCCTGAAAATTAGGCACAAAGAAGAGAAATGTTTAGTGCATTAAAGACCTCAACAATTATAACGTGGCAGATCAAAAAAATTAAAATAATAATAATTTAGGCAAACAAATGAACAGGCAAAACCCCAAATGGGGAGCAAGTTAACCAGGGTTAATGGTCAACACCTACCAGTAAACCTAAGGCTACTAAGGTTTATAAATGGATCGAGGTTAACAAACCTAAAAAAATTAATTGATTAAAAGTATATACAAAATAATAATTTTTATTGTCTAAAAACAATCATTGATAAAATTGTGAAAAAAATCGAGTTTGCGATTAAAAAGTAAATAATTATAATTTTATTATAAAAAACTAATTTATTAAAATAAATAAAAATATAACTAATAATAATCATAATAGAAAAAGAAAATAAGAAAATAAAATATAAGTATTTATGTAATTAAAAAAAATAAAAATAAAAAGAAAATTAAAAAACTTAGCTCTGGATTCTGTGTGGTGAGTCTACGAAGGTGTATGGTGGAGCTTCACATCTGGGACGTTGGATCTGTGTCACTAGAGATCTACTGGCAGCAATTTGAAGGTCCACCATGTATCCTCCTAGCACGCGCGCACCTGATCTGCTAGCAAGAAAATTCAGAAAAAATATTGAGGCACACCTGGGATCGAACCCAGGTTCTATAGGCCACAGGCGTGCACTGATGTCCATTTGAGCTGCGTGTTCAAGGTGTTTAACTAACCAAATTCAATGATTAAATATTAAAACACGTTAGTTGATGAAATTCAAATAAAAGAAGTCAAGAGTGGACCCCATCTGCGCGTGATCTACCAATCGTACGAGGAGAGAGAATTCAATTTCGTTGACTGGCGAATCATGTCGCGTGTAGATGCCACGCGATCATCATCTTCTTCCTCCTGAACCTGCAATTATTTGGCTAGGAAATAGCTTGAAATTTTGCTGCGTTTTGGCTACAACAATTTCGTAGCAAATACCTGTAATTCACCAACCGCTAGAAAACGCATCAAACATCAAAACAACAAGCCCAAATTTATGTATAATCGAGCCCTGAACTCGAATATGGTGTTTGTTTTGCACAAAACGCCCTGGAATATGGGATTCGAAGCTTGGCAAGTGCTAACCCTCAACAATGGTGAACTACGGTTTAGAGCGTCAAGCTCCAATATAGTACGTTTAACCTGCTCTACTTAGCCTCAGAAGCTTATTAGAATAATTAGTTCACGATAAAACACCATAACAATGCCATATATGAAAGTCACAATATGAATGCATATGGAAACCGTGATCTTTACATGATGAACGTAATTAGGCTTAGTTCATGATCTCACCTTACCTTGGAATGCCTCAGAAATTGATTGGTGTGATTGGTTGTCCTTGAATCCTTCTGAAACTTGTTATTTTCCCGTGCCCTAACTTTGAGTTTTTTGGAGAGTTTGCTAGGGTTTTGTGAGACCAGCTTTTTTCGTCCTTGGCATGCTGAATAAGTTCTTAATATATATGAGGATGAATTAGGTTAACTTTGGGCTTGGACTTTAAGCATTTGGAGAGAAAGAAACTTGAGTGAAAAATCATATCTTCCTTCTAAATTTGGACCAAATCTCTTCATGACATATGCTCACGTTTTTTTGCCTGTGTGGTGATTATTTGGATCTGAATAAATAAATGGTATATTTTATATGATTTGATTTTATTTCATTTTGATCTTATTTGATTTATATTGAATTTAAATGAATAAATCCAAAATAAATACAATAAAAATCACAAAATAATTATCAAATGATCCTTGGGCCTTAAATGGTCTAAAAATCACGTGGATAACCCAAAACTTATGGCCCATTTGCAAGACAGTCCATTTTGAAACTTATTTGCTTCACATTTTTTACCCAAAATTGTCCAACTTTAACAAGGCATATCTCCCTCAATTTTTAAGATATAAGAGAGTTATAGGACTTTTTGGAAACCTCAAGATGTCCTCTACAAGCCATTTTGGGAGATTTTTTCCATTTGAGGATTTTATTTTGATGATATTGGCTTTGACAAAAACTGCTTTTGGTTAAATTTCAAAAAGGACCTGTAATGTTTTAATCCATATCTCTCAAATGAAACATTTTTGGCCTTGGCTTGTGAGAGACAAAATTGTAGAGAATTCAATTTCCTTCAAAATGAGCTTTGGATGGGGAATTTATGATGTTCCATGTGAGAGTTATGGTTGGTCAAAGTTCAGTTGACTTTCTTCTAGAAAACCCTAATTTAGAAACTTTTGAATTTGTTGATTTCTGATCTTTTCTTGATGAACCATGATTAATCCTTGATCAAATGGTGAATTATACTTCAAAATATTGATGTTGACAAAAAATCAGGAGTTTTTTCTGTGGTTTGACCATAGTTGACTTTTAGGTCAAACTAGTCGACTGTTGACTATTTGAACTGTTGTTTAAGCAATCTTGTGAATCAGAGCTTGAAAGTTGGCATGAGGATCCTTTTAAGGTATATGATATGTTATGAGGTCCACTTGAATTGTCAGAACTCGATTTTTCTTGAAGAGAAGCAAAAACCCTAGTTGTAGGTTGTTTGTTTAGGAGAGTGTGCATCCCCTTAGATCTTGAGTTGTTGATACTTGGATGAGCTTGAGTATAAAAATGTGATGGGAAAATTTTGGGGTATGACAGCTGCCCCTGTTTAATCTTCTTATACCTGAGGATGTAGATTGGCATGCGTGCCTGTAGGAATTTGAAGGTAGAAGATGATTGAACACTAGAATACCAAGAAATTTGCCTTTGCTGATGGTGAAGGGAATTTTTCGGAGATGGGCTTAGAGATGCCATCCAGGAAGAGTATTGTTGGAGATGGGCTTAAAGATGCCATCCAGATGTTGAGAGACTTGATTGAGATGGGCTTAAAGATGCCATCCAGCTTGATAGACTTGAGAGTCAGAGTACGTCGTATGTTAGATCGTATCTGAAGGATATACTTGGGATGAGTCGTACGTTAGATTGAAAGATGGGTCGTGCGTTAGACCGGATCCGATTTGCATTTGATAAATGTCTGGAAAGCCGTGCGTTAGGCTGGAGGATGGGTCGTGCGTTAGACCGGATCCTATGTGTTGATAGTTGTTAGAATACACCATACGTCAGGTTGCATCCTAGGATGAGTCGTACGTTAGACTGAATCCTTTGTATTGAGAAGTACCAGAATGAGCCGTACGTTAGGCTACATCTGGGCTCGATGTATTGAGAAGTGTTTTTGGAGATTGATCGTGTCAGCACCGTTCATAGTAACTGAGTTAAATCTTGGAAAGATGATCGTGTCTACACCGTTCGTGATGATAGAATTAGATCTTTGAATGTTGATCGTGTCAGCACCGTTCGTAGTAACTGAATTAGACTTTGGAAAATTTGATTATCTTTGAACTAACTCTGGAGGATATTCGGAACTAAGTATCAGAATTAAATCTTTGTCTTGATTATCTCTGAACTATCTCTAGAGAATACTCAGAACTAAGTAGCAGAATTAAATCTTCGTCTTGATTATCTCTGAACTATCTCTGGAGAATACCTGAAACTAAGTATCACAATTAAATCTTCGTCTTGATTATCTCTGAACTATCTCTGGAGAATACCCGGAACTAAGTATCAGAATTAAATCTTTGTCTTGATTATCTCTGAACTATCTCTGGAGAATACTCGGAACTAAGTATCAGAATTAAATCTTCGTCTTGATTATCTCTGAACTATCTCTGGAGAATACCCGAAACTAAGTATCAGAATTAAATCTTCGTCTTGATTATCTCTGAACTATCTCTGGAGAATACCCGGAACTAAGTATTAGAATTAAATCTTCATCTTGATTATCTCTGAACTATCTCTGGAGAATACCCGAAACTAAGTATCAGAATTAAATCTTCGTCTTGATTATCTCTGAACTATCTCTGGAGAATACCCGGAACTAAGTATCAGAATTAAATCTTCGTCTTGATTATCTCTGAACTATCTCTGGAGACTACCCGGAACTAAGTATCTGAATTAAATCTTCGTCTTGATTATCTCTGAACTATCTCTGGAGAATACCCGGAACTAAGTATCAGAATTAAATCTTCGTCTTGATTATCTCTGAACTATCTTTGGAAGATATCCAAAATTAAGTGTCAGAACTAAATCTCTGTCTTGAATGAGTGTCAGAATTAAATTGTTGACTTGATTACCTCTGCACTATATCTAGAAGATAATGTAGAAATAGACTGAAAAGCAACATTAGTTTTATGCAACGTCGTGATGCATGTTTTGTAATGTTTATTTTTGACATGAATGAGAGTGTTATGCATATGCAATGAGGCGTATGTATGTTATGTATGAATTTACTATGATATATGATGTATGAACATGATTTATGCTTGATTGAGAAAATAAATCTCCAGGTCATTGTGACTCTGATGCCTGATCTTGTTTTGAAGATACACAGTTGGGGATTTATAATTTCTGCTTGGGGATGAGAGCCATTTGAATGATTGATCTTGATGTACCCTGACTGGGGATAAGAGATAAATAACCTATTTGGAGAAGAGAAGAGTGTCGGGGAACCAGCAGTATCGAAGACGTAAACTCCGTTGAGGAACTAAGTCTTTGTTGGGACGAACACATTTGAAGGTATCTTCTTAATGATTACTCTGTGGGGATATGATTCTGTGAAACCAACTTTGTGGGAAGACATGGATGTCTTGAACGTTGCCCCTAGTGATTATAGTACTGGCCATTCCTGGACTCGTATTGATTGAAATACACCAATGAGTATTGATTGAAGTGTTGAACGTGCTTTGCATAGCTTTGTCCCAGCTATTAGGGATTTTGAAGAGATTCGCCCCGCGAGGACCTTATGAGATGTGTACTATGGGTGACATGCCCCTAGTACTTAGTATGATTCCCCTGACTGATCGGGAAGTAGCTTCAGACCCACTTGGGTGCATGCCCCTGATTGTTCGATGCTCATGAGAGCTTCTTTGAATCTTGGCTTGATTGCCCTAGATTGATTGGACAGAACATGTCATGCCCCTTATATTCATTGACTTCTAATCAACTGAGTTAGTTATAAGAGATGTTGCTGCTGAAATAGTATTGTCTTTCGGTATGAATTTTAATCATTAGTCGTACCTTGTGCGGATTCTTTCTGATGCTAACATTTGAAATTATGTAGCAGAGTATGTTTAATAATGAATTCGTGAGATGCGATGCATATGTCTTGTCTTGAGTTTTTTTTAAAAACATTAAAATTGGAGATGTAAAAGCGTGACGTTTATAAAAACGTGATGTTTTGTAAAAGCGAAATATCAACTCAGCATTTTTGGTAAACCTTAAGGAGTCAGGATACCCTTTTGGTGACAGTATGCTTTCTAACTAACCATGCTTCAGTTAGGACTTTCAAGGGTTATAACGTGGCTTGGTTCACGGTTTAAGAAACAAAGGAAAACGGCTCAAAGTTTATTTGTACCCATCCCCATCTTCGTGATGTTCTTCGATCCTATGCTCAGTCAACTCTGCGTTTAAGTCTTAGAAAAGCTTGAAGTTGTAACTTTGATATTTTATGATAATGGTTAAAGTACCGGAGGTTTATTTGGACAGGCAGTCATCCATCTTGTAATATTTTCTTTTTCTTTTGTTGAGGACTTGCAGCAACCTCTTTTTGACATTGATTTTGTTATCCCTAAATTTTGCCTGAACTGTTTATTTTGAGATTACAGTCAGCGGGATGTTTTGATTTTTGATAAGTCTCCTTCATAGGTTTTGACTTAACAATTCTTTTTCTTTTTCCTTCTTTTTTATGGATATTGACTGCCTGTCTTGAGAATTACGGGAATCCATCATCACTTGTGTAAGGCAACTGGTATAATTGAATTAACTAAGAATCTACCCTGCCCCAGGTTATGATCAAGGGTTTTAAATTGCATATGAAATAAAAATTCTACTCCTTAGGCTCAAAAGGGGTTGACGAGGGATTAACATCCTTATATCTCCAGTGTTTTAGAAATTGAAACAATGCATGTACATCGTCAGCGTAGTCCGTTCAAAAGCATATTGTATGAGGTTGCGGTATCGTTTTCGTCATCCTCCCTTAAAAGGCTTACAGCTTAGAAGGAGTTAAATATCATAAAACATATGCAAGGTAAAGACATAATTTAAAATGAGTGGTAGCGAAATGATTTATTCAAGACAAACATATGCAATGCACTGATGATGATTATTAAAACAGACAATGTCTATCATAATTCGAATGTTTAAACAAACAGAAAAGAAGTTGCAAATGGAAGTAGAACTAACGATCTAAAAGTGCATCCTTCTAGACGTTAATCAGCCTTGTCATGACTAGGCGTGGAAACAGCGATCACCACAGGAGTCTTAGGAAGATTGAACTCAACTTCACCAGCATCGATCATGTCTTGGATCTTATTCTTCAATGTCCAACAGTTATTAGTGTCGTGTCCATGACTATTAGAGTGATATGCACACCTTGCATTAGGATTATAACGAGAAGAGGAAGTACTAGGATTCCTCGGAGGTTCCTTCAAAGTAATCAATTCTGACTTCAACAAGTGTCGTAATGCCTGAGCCAATGACATATTGATCTGGGTGAATTGACGCTTAGGAGTGTCTGACTTCCTTTGTTGTTGTGGAACTGCCCCAGCGGATAGGTTGCGTTCATTACAACTTTTCGGGTTGTGCACAGTATTAGCCATGTAAGGCTTCTCAAGTGAGTTGAAGTCAATGATCTTGTCATCAATGAGGTCTTGAATTTTATGCTTCAATTGCCAACAATCCTCTGTATCATGACTAGGAATATTTGAATGTGTCATACCTTAATTTTGACCCCCCCTGAGATGTCATATCTTCAGGCTTCTCATCAGATCAAAACAGATACTCAGAACAGTCACTTGTTCATCTGATGCTCAATCGAGGGTGTTCAGAAACAAAAGAACTCAGGCAAAGGATCAATCAATAGAAGAATTAGTCTCTAATACAATCATGGGACCCAAAAGCTTCATTTGTATTCACCTATGATTGATCAGACACCCAGTCATCTGAACTCAGGTTTACTCAGGTCACCAGACTAGGGTTTTGAGCCTATCAAGGACTATAATCAAGGATCACATTTGGGAAACCCTAAAAAGCCCCAAGGTGTTTATCAAAGGCTTTAATCATCTTCAAATGATCCATATAACAACATCCATTGGGCATTACACCTCAATTCAAGATCCACAGTCATCAGTTTCATCTGGTCGACAATTAGGGTTTTTGACCTAATTCACCTGGACAGTTGACTTTTAATCAAGACATGAACCCAAAACTCAAAACATGGTTCAAGAACTTCTATTACCTCAACATAGTCCATTCATATCATTTATTTGGGGAGGAGAACTTGGTTCATCACAAAAGTCCAAAATCTCACTTCATCTGAAAAAGTCAACTGTACAGAAAATCACCTTTGACTTTTAGGGTTTTTAGTCCAACCATGACTTTTAAGGATCAATACCATCAATATATGGTTACTAAAGTCATTCTACCAAATAAATTCAAGAAAATTCACCTAGGATCAAAAAGTCGGGAATTAGGGTTTTTAAGGGCATTGTGGGAACTCAAAATTTCACCTACACAACTCAAAAAACTTCCAACATGAAAGTTGTAGGTCTTGCAAAATAAAACAACATCTTACATAGCAAATTTTTTCAAGAAATCATTCATTTAAGAGATTTGGGAATTTTGAAGTTTTAGGTCATAAAAACTTAGAAAATTTTCTAAGTGTTTTTGACCTAGTTTTCTTCCAACTTTGGCCTCATTTTTCACAAATTTCCCAAAGGATTCTGAAGAAACCCCAAACTAATGATTTGAAGTAGAAGTTTAGGGCTTTCCAAATTGTGCTCAACCTTCTCCAAATTCATTTTGAGCTAGGAGTTATGCTTGTTCAAAGTTGGCCTCATGAAGTAAAATTATAGGTCATGCATCATTTTGGAACTTTGCAATTTTGTGCATATAGCCTCACTTATGGATGCTACACGACCCATAACACATCTGCAAACATGCCATGCATTCATTTTCACCATGTCATGAAGATTGAAGAAGATTCCCAAAACAAGAACATGTGATTATGTAATGATTACATTTGGGAATTTATGGCAAATTGATGAATCATCAAAGGAATCTTCCCACCAACCAATTAGAGCTCATTCTGCATAAAAAATGTTCCCTAAGATCAGATGGAATCAATGGATAGGGAGCTAGCTCGAAAATGCAATGATCACACTTGGATATTCTTTGAAATTTCTTCATGCTTAAGGTACCAAGTTAACCTCATTAAGCAAGCTCACTATATCCAATTGCTCTGCATCCATTTGACTATAAATACAAGTGCATTCCTCAGTATTAGACACACCAAAGCAACTCTATTCCTTGCTTTCTCCTTCTCTCTCTCATGCTTATGGTTTTTCAAAGTCCTTTGGCAAGAAGAATCGTTTTCTTCAAACCAGAGCTTTTCTTTGAGAATTAAGCATTCTAACATCTCAAGGGGGATCATTTGAGGTGATCCAAGCACCTGGATCGTTTCTGTAGGTGGAGGAACACTATTGTTTCCTTCACTTTGGAGCTTATGCAGTTGGAGGTCCATGGAGTAATTCAGAAGGTGTCAAGCGAATCTAAGTGTTCAAACACGTTCCTTAGGGTGTAGTGAAGCTATTCAGATGGTCTCAGCTCATCTGAAACTATAGATTCATCATCCTCCATGTTCACTTGGAGCTCAAATTGAAGGGGTCGGGTAGAACAATTCAGAGGTATTCGAGCCATAATAAACATTCAGTTAGCATCATTGAGTCCCAAGGAAGCTTTTTGGATCGTTCATACAAGCCCAGACGTTCTCCATCAAGCTCACGACCTCCATTTTCAGAGGTATTTTTTCAAGCTCCAACACCCTAATTTAAGTACTCTTTTCAATATATCTCGATACCAGTTTGTTCATCATCATCAGAGGATTAAAAACCCTCTATCATCATTCATTTATTCATCTTGTGCATCATTTAATTTTAAATTTAGGGTTTATGTGTTCTTCGTGTTCATACTGAAATTCTTTAAGTACACTTAGAATAAATAAATTCTGAGATCATGATCATGTTCCTCGTTTGAAAACGAGCAAGTTTGATGTTTGAATCATTTAAAATGGTTGAGAGATGAGAGAGTTCAGAAATCCAAGATGGAGGAGCTAGAGGTTGAAGATGATAATGGTGGTGGCGCCATTTTTTTGAATTCTTAGGTTTAAGTTTAAAATAAATTTAGTGGTAGTTGTGTTATTTACGAATTCATCGTAATGGCTCAATGGTTACAACGCGCGTCCAAAGTCTCCTCATGCCCATAGTCTGGGGTTCGAATCCCCCTCGCCCCCGACTTTTTGATTCTTTTATTTTTCAATGATTTTCAACTTGTTTTAAAATATAACCAACTAAACATACTTCATAATCACCAACTGGCGCTTGGCCCAGTGGTGTTGTTTTGGGTTGAGAACCACAAGGGCGTGGGTTCAAACCCTCCAAGGGCCAAAGCTTCTTTTTTAACACTTGTTTTCTTTATGTTTTCTTCACAAATTCAACCAATTAATACACCTATCAAATTAATTCATTTTAAATTCATTTTTTGCACACTTGTTGGTTAATATACATATTTCATGAATAACTCAAAAAATCACAAAAAAAATATTATTTAGTTGACATTTTTTTAGGTTTAAAATAACATATTTTTAAGTATTTTTAAATACCTTAAATATGGTTTTCTCTTGATTTTCAAAACCTAATCTCTCATAAATGCTTTAGTGATAAAACCCTAATCATTTAGGTCTTAATTAGGTATAGACTTTGTCATTATCTCAATTAAGTTGACTTTTGTCAAATGATTTAAACTGTTTTTTTTCAAATCTGCGATTAAACAAATGATTAAGGTTCAAACAACAAAACCTTGTATCTTTTCAATCATCCTTCAACTGTTTCTTTTAACCAGTACTACAAAGTACTGGGCCTCTAATAGAGTGTAAGTCCCAACACCTTTTTCTTTTCTTAGTTTGTTTTCAAAAATTGTATTTACAAAATCTCCTTTCTGTTTTCAAAACATTCTTCTGGTATTTGAAGGGCATTATTCCCGGTGAAACTCTTCAGATACCTATGTGACCTTTGTCCATCTTCACTTCTTCTGTTTTCAAAAACCCTTTAACTGTTTATAATAAGTATTCAACTGTTATCAATAAAACAACAAAAATTGCTGTTGAGGCTTTGTACATACATCTTCAAAGGCCTCCACTCCATCCAGGTTAGGCTTTACAAGCTTTCAATTTACAGTCTTTATTTAAATTACTGTCAAATATAGAACTGTTTATATATTGTTTAGAACTACGTTTGAGTGTAAACCCTAGGACAGTTAAACTATATATATTTATAGGAATATGGCCTAGGATTGAGAATGTCTTCCCGATGAAGACTCTTTCCTAATTAGAGATCTTTAGTTCAAACCCTCAAGATGAATTATTCCCGGTGAAACATCTTGAAAAAGCCTCAGAACAAAAAATAGGATACATCCACCCAAGATGAATTATTCCCGGTGAAACCTCTTACCAATTTGCTTAAAGCCAAAATAAGTTCAAAACCACATAGCTTTCTCTTGTGCTATAACAAGGACCCTCGATGACCCTCGATTAGCCTCCTCTTGGGCTTTGTACAAGGACCCACAGGCTTCTTAAAAGCATTTCCAGCTTCCTCTTGAGCTTGTATACAAGGACCCATCAGGTTTCTTATAAACATAGGAACAGGTCTTTAGTTACCTTTTAGCCTATCCTGGTGAGTTTCTTCCATTCTTTAAACCAGACTTTAAACAAGCTAAGTTTGTCTCAATCTCATATTGAGTACACCTTTTGGAATGAGAGACATGGACAGTCTCTGTCACCCTTATCTTCATTAATTTCCTTAGCAGAGTCTAGGATCCATAGTTGTTTATCCTTAGTCAATGTCAGCCTTAATCTTGGGCTTTAAAACAAGAAGTCTCAATTAGATAATATTTCTGCCATCAATTCAAAATCCCTGGAAAGGGTTACTCTCCAAAATCACTCCTTTAAATCCAAAATCCCTGGAAAGGGTTAGCCTCCATTCATTCCTTCTTTTTTTAACAAAAACCCCTGGAAAGGGTCAGCCTCCAACCTCAGTTAATAAAAAGAAACAAAAACCCCTGTAAAGGGTCAGCGTCCAACCTTAGTTAATAAAAAGAGTCAAAACCCCTGGAAAGGGTTAGCCTCCAAAAATTAGTCTTTTAATAGATAACTCCTCCAGTAAAGTAAAACTCCACCAGTGAGTCCTTCACTATTAAGTAGCCACACCCTTGGGCTTTGTACAAGGCAGATAAACCACATTTCCTGTGTCAAAGATTCCTAACCTCTAGGATCTTTTCCCCATAGAGTCATCCATATTCAGTTTCCTCAACAGTCAGCCACAACCTTGGGCTTTGTACAAGGCAGAAAACAATGTTTTCCATAGCCAGAGTAGCCACAACCTTGGGCTTCATACAAGGCACAAAATAGAGTCTCCAACTAGAGTCAGCCACAATTCTGGGCTTTGTACAGAATACCAAATAAAATCCATCAAATAAACACTCTCCAACTAGAGTCAGCCTCAATTCTAGGCTGTGTACATAACACAAAAACTCTTTAGTTTAAATTCTCCCCAGTAGAGTTATCTCTCAACAAGTCAATAAATCAATCAAAAGACTCAAGCTTGGGCCTCATTCAAGCCAGCTAAAAATCAAATCTTTCAAACAATAGATAGACATGGCTCATCTTCATAGGTAGATATTTCTCCTATCTCACCACAAACAAACAATCATTTCAAATAATCATCATTTCAAACAAATCATCATTTCAAACATTCTCCCATTTAGGACTCGTGAAAGGTATGCTCTGGCAACACACCCAGACTTGTACGACCCTTTCCCTAATTTGGTTGAGAATCTTTTCATTCAAGAGGCACGATGGCTGTCATACTTGATCAACCAAGTAGACTCCCCTCTTAATGAAACATCATTTTTTTTAACTTTTCTGTCACTTTAAAATGTTTGTGGTGGAATAGTAGAAATACCTCTCTGTAAAGATGATTTCATATCTCTTTATTCTAAATAGAGATTTAATTCAAAGCTTCAACCTCGAGCTTCAAGCAAGGCACCAAAAAAAATCATTTAAAATCCCTAATTAGTTTCCCGAACTACATTAAGCTCTGACTTCCATTAGGGATATGTAGGCATGAGGTTCACAAGGAATCTCAGCGAGCTAATAAAAATACTAAAAATAGTCAGTCAGTCAGTCTTTCTTTTTAATCAAAAATTCAATTCCTTCTCCTAACACAAAGGAGAAACTTTCCCAATAACAAGCAACAAACACAATCACAATGACACAGAGAAGGTTCCCGTAGAGTACTACGGATATGTAGGGTGCTTAAACTCTTACCTATGTATAACCGACCCCCCGGACTCCAGAATTTCTAGTCTAGGTGAATCCCCACACTTAGCAAACTCCTAGGGTTTATTTGAGATCTTTTTCCCCTCTCCTACTCGTTAGGATAATTAAAAAGTTCGTGTGATATCGCAGGAAGAACTGAAACAAAATTCATCCCGCCACGGGCGCATTCTCCTTCCAAATTTCGCGTGAAGGGTCTAGCGTGCCGTCCTCCCAAGTGAAACGGGGAGGTAAAAAAAACGACACCACATAATGATAAGCACATCTCGCATGGTACTTGTACCTAGGAGTAGGATTAGCAGGAAATGAATATGGAGTTAATAGAGTTACCAAGTTCTGATTGAGCAGTTGTTGTAGAACTTAAGACAGCGGCATGTGCAGTGGAGTAAATGATCGCTTAGGTTTAGATTTCTGATTATCTTTACTACCTTGAAGCTTATGTTGACTCTTCTCTTTCTTGATCAGAAGTGTCTTTAATTCTTCTTGCCCCTTGGCCAAGTTAAGGATCATCTCTTGGAACTGGTTGTTCTGAGCCTGAAGATTTTTTACTGAGTGCTCGAGATCCATAATGCTGAAATAAACAGCGAGGAAGGATGAGAGACCTATTGTAAGAAACCTGCTATGCGATGTCATGAATGCAAATGCAATATTTTCAAGGATCTTTAAGAATTTAGTTAGCAACATTTAGACATTTAATCGGTCACAGCTTCATCTGAAGAACCTTGGCTTTCGTTTTTAAGCGTCCTTCTTTAAGAATCAATCTCACCATATCGAGTGGGTCATCGCCTCTAATTCGGGATACTTCTGAATTTTCAGGTACACGGCTAGAGGAAAATAAATCCTCTTGCCCCTTGGTAGGTGCTAAGCCTTTGAATTGGAAGGTATGTGGCCAGAGGAAAATAAATCCTCTTGCCCCTTGATAGGAATTTAGTCCTTGATAAGAGTACCTGAAATTGTGCGCCCTAAATCCCTAAGATCCTTGAAAGGGTTAGTTAAATCATGTCATGCTTATGATGTCATGATGTCATGAATGTTATGCGAATGCAGTTCATTAGGCACAGCGTGAGATAGCAAGGGCAAACAAGTCCTTTAACAAAACCTGCAAGGAAACAAAGGTTAGTAGCAAACACAAACAAGTCACACAAGTGCCCTTAGGTTTAGAGGCTTGCATGAAGTTCGTAGGTAAGTACCCTCCCCACTGACATTTAGTTGGTTCAACCTGTCCTATATAAAGATCGGGTTCTAGGGAGCTCATATCATTGACCTTTCTCGAAGGCGCTTATCTCAGTTTGGCAATCGAATCACCAACCGAAAAGGTCCTAAAAGTCCAGTCCATATGAGTGTAGCTTCGAGTATCAACCAACTTCAGTCGGAACCAAAGCCAGCCATCTCGCTACTTTCTAATAGGCCAAAGTCAAGTTCAACTAAGGTTCTAGGGGCAAATTAGTGCTTAATGACACCACGCAGCAGCCAAGTGTTTCCTCAAGTCGGATCCCAAGGAACACCAGGACAAACCAATGTGTCACACTAACGATGGCCACCATATCAACCACATCAGTATACACTGTGTAGTCTCCTTGGTCTCATGCCATTTACCTAAGGTTCTCAGATCCTGGTTAGGATCTTTCACACAAGTAAACCCAAACAGGCCCACAAATATAAAGCAAACAATACAAATAATTTAAAGTGAATCCTAAACTTTAAGGTAACCCCTCTTTTATTCGAATAGGTCCCCAGCAGAGTCGCCAGTTTTGTAATACGGTGAACTGAATTTTAAGAAATGTCGCGGTAAGCAAGAGTCGCCACCGACTTTTATTTTATCCAATAAGAAAGGCTAAAAGAACAGAAAAAGACCTTTTAAAAAGATTTTGATTTCGGGGGGTAAGTACCTTCCCCACTGAAGTTTAGTTGGTTTAACCTGTCCTAGAATAGTAACCGAGTTCTACGGTGCTCATATCATTGACCTTTCTCGAAGGCGCTTAACTCAGTTCGGCAATCGAATCACCAACCGAGAAGGTCCTGAAGTCCAGTCCATATGAGTGTAGCTTCGAGTATCAACCAACTTCAGTCGGAACCAAAGCCAGCCATCTCGTTAATTTCTAATAGGCCAAAGTCAAGTTCAACTAGGGTTATAGGGGCAAATTAGTGCTTAATGACACCACGCAGCAGCCAAGTGTTTCCTCGAGTCGGATCCCAAGGAACACCAGGACAAACCAATGTGTCACACTAACGATGGCCACCATATCAACCACATCAGTATACGCTGTGTAGTCTCCTTGGTCTCATGCCATTTACCTAAGGTACTCAGATCCGGGTTAGGATCTTTCACACAAGTAATATTCCCAAAACAACCTTTAAAAAATAAAGCAAACGAATCAAACAATTTTTAAAGTGAATCCTAAGCTTTAAGGTAACCCCTCTTTTAATTCGAAAGCATCCCCAGTAGAGTCGCCAGTTCTGTAATACGGTGAACTGACTTTAAAGAAATGTCACGGTAAGCAAGAGTCGCCACCGACTTTTATTTTATCCAATTGTAAAGGCAAAAAGAACAGGAAAGACCTTTGAAAAGATTTTTAGCTTGTAAATAAGCGTAGTCTTTTTGAATTTGATTTTGTAAAAGAGTGGGAAAAGATTTTGAATTTAGAGCAAGCAATTAGCAGCAACTACCCTAAGTTTTAAAATTCGTTCTTTTAGCTTTTCAGGGCGAAAGGGTCTATCTGTACCATGAGAGGGCAGAAAGTCTTTCAATTGGATATTGAAGGGTCATCGAGATTATCGTTCGCCACAAGACTGTCCCATGCCATAAAGAGGGCAGGTAGTCTAAGGGAAGGATATAATAGTCATTTAATCTTTAGGCAACAGGCGAGGATACCTTAGCAATTGGGACAATCATCACATTTTACCGAGGCAACTTCGAGGGAGTTTCAATAACTTTAAAGGCAACATTTGCTTTAGGTATCCTCGGAATCGAGGGACTTGACTATTTTTAGGCAACAAAATTAAGGCAACAAGGCAGCAAGTAATAAGGCAACAAGGCAACCAAAGGGATTACCCTAAAGGTGTGTGGGTGCACAATCACGTGGTTAACTTCGATGATATTTATCTTGTAAATTAGTGATCTATGTTCAATTCATGGTTTATCACTCCCTAGGGTTACTATCCACGCAGTTTAAAATTGCAGAAATTAAAGGCAAAAAATATATAAAGTCCTACGCTATTACAATAAACACTTGCGGGGAAAGGGAAATAAAAGCAAAAAAAAAAAGAGGGATGAATAATTAATTTAAATATCTTGAAAGCCTTGATCTTCCTCGAACTCTAAAAATTAAAAGGAAAATAATAAGGGGTTAGTGTATTACAGATTCATTAACTACTGAGGCAAACCCTATTTTAATTCAAAAGGCAAAATAAAAATATAATGATGTTAAATAGAAACTTAGCTTTTTTGATCTGGAGGCGCGCTGCTGAAAGATCTTGGCTAATCCTGAAAATTAGGCACAAAGAAGAGAAATGTTTAGTGCATTAAAGACCTCAACAATTATAACGTGGCAGATCAAAAAAAATTAAAATAATAATAATTTAGGCAAACAAATGAGCAGGCAAAACCCCAAATGGGGAGCAAGTTAACAAGGGTTAATGGTCAACACCTACCAGTAAACCTAAGGCTACTAGGGTTTATAAATGGATCGAGGTTAACAAACTTAAAAAAATTAATTGATTAAAAGTATATACAAAATAATAATTTTTATTGTCTAAAAACAATTATTGATAAAATTGTGAAAAAATCGAGTTTGCGATTAAAAAGTAAATAATTATAATTTTATTATAAAAAACTAATTTATTAAAATAAATAAAAATATAACTAATAATAATCATAATAGAAAAAGAAAATAAGAAAATAAAATATAAGTATTTATGTAATTAAAAAAAATAAAAATAAAAAGAAAATTAAAAAACTTAGCTCTGGATTCTGTGTGGTGAGTCTACGAAGGTGTATGGTGGAGCTTCACATTTGGGACGTTGGATCTGTGTCACTAGAGATCTACTGGCAGCAATTTGAAGGTCCACCATGTATCCTCCTAGCACGCGCGCACCTAGTCTGCTAGCAAGAAAATTCAGAAAAAATATTGAGGCACACCTAGGATCGAACCCAGGTTCTATAGGCCACAGGCGTGCACTGATGTCCATTTGAGCTGCGTGTTCAAGGTGTTTAACTAACCAAATTCAATGATTAAATATTAAAACACGTTAGTTGATGAAATTCAAATAAAAGAAGTCAAGAGTGGACCCCATCTACGCGTGATCTACCAATCGTACGAGGAGAGAGAATTCAATTTCGTTGACTGGCGAATCATGTCGCGTGTAGATGCCACGCGATCATCATCTTCTTCCTCCTGAACCTGCAATTATTTGGCTAGGAAATAGCTTGAAATTTTGCTGCGTTTTGGCTACAACAATTTTGTAGCAAATACCTGTAATTCACCAACCGCTAGAAAACGCATCAAACATCAAAACAACAAGCCCAAATTTATGTATAATCGAGCCCTGAACTCGAATATGGTGTTTGTTTTGCACAAAACGCCCTGGAATATGGGATTCGAAGCTTGGCAAGTGCTAACCCTCAACAATGGTGAACTACGGTTTAGAGCGTCAAGCTCCAATATAGTACGTTTAACCTGCTCTACTTAGCCTCAGAAGCTTATTAGAATAATTAGTTCACGATAAAACACCATAACAATGCCATATATGAAAGTCACAATATGAATGCATATGGAAACCGTGATGTTTACATGATGAACGTAATTAGGCTTAGTTCATGATCTCACCTTACCTTGGAATGCCTCAGAAATTGATTGGTGTGATTGGTTGTCCTTGATTCCTTCTGAAACTTGTTATTTTCCCGTGCCCTAACTTTGAGTTTTTTGGAGAGTTTGCTAGGGTTTTGTGAGACCAGCTTTTTTCGTCCTTGGCATGCTGAATAAGTTCTTAATATATATGAGGATGAATTAGGTTAACTTTGGGCTTGGACTTTAAGCATTTGGAGAGAAAGAAACTTGAGTGAAAAATCATATCTTCCTTCTAAATTTGGACCAAATCTCTTCATGACATATGCTCACGTTTTTTTTTGCCTTTGTGGTGATTATTTGGATCTGAATAAATAAATGGTATATTTTATATGATTTGATTTTATTTCATTTTGATCTTATTTGATTTATATTGAATTTAAATGAATAAATCCAAAATAAATACAATAAAAATCACAAAATAATTATCAAATGATCCTTGGGCCTTAAATGGTCTAAAAATCACGTGGATAACCCAAAACTTATGGCCCATTTGCAAGACAGTCCATTTTGAAACTTATTTGCTTCACATTTTTTACCCAAAATTGTCCAACTTTAACAAGGCATATCTCCCTCAATTTTTAAGATATGAGAGAGTTCTAGAACTTTTTGGAAACCTCAAGATGTCCTCTACAAGCCACTTTGGGAGCTTTTTTCCATTTGAGGATTTTTTCTTGATGATATTAGCTTTGACAAAAACTGCTTTTGGTTAACTTTCAAAAAGGACTTGTAATGTTTTAATCCATATCTCTCAAATGAAACATTTTTGGCCTTGGCTTGTGAGAGATAAAATTGTAGAGAATTCAATTTCCTTCAAAATGAGCTTTGAATGTGGAATTTCTGATGTTCCATGTGAGAGTTATGGTTGGTCAAAGTTCAGTTGACTTTCTTCTAGAAAACCCTAATTTAGAAACTTTTGAATTTGTTGATTTCTGATCTTTTCTTGATGAACCATGATCAATACTTGATCAAATGGTGAATGATACTTCAAAATATTGATGTTGACCAAAAATCAGGAGTTTTGCCTGTGGTTTGACCATAGTTGACTTTTAGGTCAAACTAGTCGACTGTTGACTATTTGAACTGTTGTTTAAGCAATCTTGTGAATCAGAGCTTGAAAGTTGGCATGAAGATCCTTTTAAGGTATATGAGATGTTATGAGGTCCACTTGAATTGTCAGAACTCGATTTTTCTTGAAGAGAAGCAAAAACCCTAGTTGTGGGTTGTTTGTTTAGGAGAGTGTGCATCCCCTTAGATCTTGAGCTGTTGATACTTGGATGAGCTTGAGTATAAAAATGTGATGGGAAAATTTTGGGGTATGACACCTAAACAACCAACTTGTGTGACTAACCCTGCACAAGCCAACTGCTTGTGACTAACTCTAGACAATAAACTGTTCAGTAATCTCCATGAGATATAACGTTTATTGACCTAGAACTCTCCAAGAGTCTAACCAGATCTCAAGGAATTCTCAAGTATCCATATCAGAGGATTGTTAGAGCAAGAATTGTTCTGATCAATATTCTTAGTTTTGATGATAACATTATATATGAATTTTGTATACGACAATGTGGTACTCTAATCCTATGCATTTTCCATTTCAGGAAATATATAAAGCGTATGCACAATTCAACGCAAGAAGCACTGACTCAGAAGGTTCAAGTATGCAACATCAGAACATGCTCTCGCAAGACATCAGAAGATGGTCAAGCAGAATCAGAACATGGTCTATGAAGCATCAGAAGAACTTGAGTTCAGAAGCAGAAGCACTGAAGTTCTTATGGTATCACGCTAGAAGCACTTCAAAGTCAGAAGACAAGAAGATGCTCTGCACCAAGCTGAATGACTCTGATATTCAAACGTTGTATCTACAAAGATCAGATCAGAAACAAGTACAAGATAGCAAGCTACGCTGACTGAAAAAAGGAACGTTAGAAGCTATTAAAGGCAAAGTCAGTTAAAGCAGGAAAAGCAAGGCTCGAGGTAGTTGACAAAAGAGTGAAACATTAAATGCAATGCTGTACGGATCACGCAACGCATTAAATGCTCCCAACAGTCATCTTCTCAAAACGCCTATAAATAGTGAAGTTCTGATCAGAAGCAAGGTTACAACACTTTATACGAACAACTCTTGCAAACTTGCTGAATCGCTTTTGAATCAAACTTCATCTTCAACCTCACTACACTTGTAATATCTTAGTGAGATTTAAGCTTAGAACTTAAGAGAAATATCACAGTTGTGATTATAGCTTATTAAGAAGCATTGTAATACTCTTGTAAGAACTTGTTTACATTAATTTGTAAAATGGTTCCTAGAGTGATCAATGTGTGCTCAGAATACTCTAGAAGACTTAGAGGGTATCTAAGTGGAAAACCATTGTAATCAAGGTTGATTAGTGGATTAAATCCTCAGGTGAGGTAAATCACTCTAAGGGGGTGGACTAGAGTAGTTTCGTTAACAACGAACCAGGATAAAAATCATTGTGCAATTTTTTTTATCTTAAGAGTTTTTAAAGTCACACTTATTCAACCCCCCCCCCCCCCTTTCTAAGTGTTTTTCTATCCTTCAATTGGCATCAGAGCGCCGGTTCTAAGGTGCAAGCACTTAATCGTGTTAGAAAAGATTCAGGAAGAGAAAAACACATAGTTTAGATGGCTGGTGAGACTCCAACACCTACATCTACATCTGGCTCTGCTGAGCAATACAATGGAAATGGTAACAATGGCTACACTAGACCACCAGTACTCGATGGTGAAAACTTTGAATATTGGAAAGATAAACTCGAAAGTTACTTTCTTGGATTAGATGGTGACTTATGGGATCTTCTGGTGGATGGTTACAAACATCCTGTGAAAGCTAGTGAAGTAAAGCTGACAAGACAAGAAATGAGCGATGATCAAAAGAAGCAATTCAAAAATCATCACAAGTCAAGGACTGTTTTGCTGAATGGTATCTCTCACGCTGAATATGAGAAGATATCTAACAGGGAAACTGCCCATGACATATATGAGTCATTGAAAATGACTCATAAAGGAAATGCCCAAGTCAAAGAGACCAAAGCTCTTTCTTTAATCCAGAAATATGAAGCCTTCAAGATGGAGGAAGATGAAAACATTGAAACAATGTTCTCAAGATTTCAAACTCCAACTGCTGGATTAAGAGTTCTTGACAAGGGATACACAAAGGCTGATCACGTCAAGAAGATCATCAAAAGCTTGCCAAGAAGATGGGGTCCAATGGTGACTGCATTCAAAATTGCCAAGAACCTGAATGAAGTCTCTCTTGAAGAGTTGATCAGTGCTCTGAGGAGTCATGAAATTGAGCTAGATGCTAATGAACCTCAGAAGAAAGGTAAGTCTATTGCGTTAAAATCTAATTATAAAAAATGTACTAACGCATTTCAGGCTGAAGAAGAAGATTCTGAAGAATCAGAATCAGAAGAAGAAGATGAACTGTCCAAGATCTCCAGAAGGGTAAACCAACTCTGGAAAAGCAAGCATAAGAAGTTCAAGAACTTCAAAAGTTCTAAAAAGCTTGAAAAAGGAGAATCTTCTGGAAGCAGAAGATATGACAAGAAGAAGTTCACGTGCTTTGAGTGCAATGAGCCAGGTCACTACAAGAGTGAGTGTCCAAAGCTTTAGAAGGAGAAGCCCAAAAAGAAGTTTCATAAGAAGAAAGGTCCTAAGGCAACTTGGGATGATTCATATTAATCAGAATCAGAATCAGACTCTGAAGGCGAGCAGGCAAACATTGCGCTGATGGCCACAATGGATGATGGATCAGAATCTACATCAGAATCAGATTCTGAAGAGGTATTTTCTGAACTATCTAGAGAAGACTTAGTTTCCAGTTTAACAGAACTTCTGGAACTCAAGGCTCATCTTAGTATCAAATACCAAAAGCTGAAAAAGCTATTTGAATCTGAAACTAAGAAGCTGGAAGTAGAAAATTCTGAATTGAAGGAAAAAGTTTTAAAATTATCCAAAGATGTTGGATCTCCTTCTGACTCAGAAAAGTCTACTCCTAGTCTGAACAATATTCTGAAACAATATGACTTGAGCTTTAGAAAGTTCTTATCTAAAGGTATTGGAAGAAGTCATCTTGCATCTATGATATATGCTGTTAGTGGAAACAAGAGAGTTGGCATAGGCTATGAGGGTGATACCCCATACAAACTTGAACCTGTAGATGATATGAAAATCACATACAAGCCATTGTATGATCAGTTCATGTATGGCCACTCCCATGATATTAGGCTCACCTCACATGCTAAAAGCTTTCACGTTACACACACTAAGAAGCATGTGACACAAAATAGAAAATATCATGTTGCTCAACCTAAGGAATATCATGTTGTACCTCCTGTTGTTTATAATGCTAAACCCAAGTTCAATCAGAACTTGAGGAGAACTAACAAGAAAGGACCCAAGAAAATGTGGGTACCTAAGGAAAAGATTATTCCCGTTGCAGATATCTTTGGCTGCAAAGAAGACAAAGGAAAGCATGTCATGGTACCTGGACTCTGGGTGCTCACGACACATGACGGGAAGAAGGTCTATGTTCTAAGACCTGGTGCTTAAATCTGTTGGAGAAGCTAAGTTTGGAGGAGATCAGAAGGGCAAGATAATTGGCTCAGGAACCATAAGTACTGGTAACTCTCCTTCTATAACTAATGTACTTCTTGTAGATGGATTAACTCATAACTTGTTGTCCATAAGTCAATTAAGTGAAAATGGTTATGACATAGTCTTTGATCAAAAGTCTTGTAAGGCTGTAAGTCAGAAGGATGGCTCAATCCTATTTACAGGCAAGAGAAAGAACAACATTTACAAGATTGATCTTCAGGATCTTAAGAATCAGAAGGTAACTTGTCTTATGTCTGTTAGCGAAGAGCAATGGGTCTGGCACAGAAGATTAGGCCATGCTAGTTTGAGAAAGATTTCTCAGATTAACAAACTAAATCTGGTAAGAGGTCTCCCTAATCTGAAATACAAATCAGATGCTCTTTGCGAAGCATGTTAGAAAGGGAAGTTTTCCAAACCTGCATTCAAGTCTAAGAATGTTGTTTCTTCCTCTAGGCCGCTAGAACTTCTACACATTGATCTGTTTGGCCCAGTCAAAACAACATCTGTCAGAGGGAAGAAATATGGATTAGTAATCGTAGATGATTATAGTCGCTGGACATGAGTAAAGTTCTTGAAACACAAGGATGAGTCTTATTCAGTGTTCTTTGAATTCTGCACTCAGATCCAATCTGAGAAAGAGTGTAAAATCATAAAGGTCAGAAGTGATCATGGTGGCGAATTTGAGAACCGATTCTTTGAGGTTTACTTCAAAGAAAATGGTATTTCCCATGATTTCTCTTGCCCTAGAATTCCACAGCAAAATGGAGTTATAGAGCGAAAGAATAGGACTCTAGAGGAAATGGCCAGAACCATGATTAACGAAATCAATACGGCTAAGCATTTCTGGGCAGAAGCAATAAACACTGCATGCTATATTCAGAATAGAATCTCTATTAGACCTATTCTTAATAAGACTCCTTATGAATTGTGGAAGAACAGAAAGCCCAACATTTCATATTTTCATCCTTTTGGATGTGTTTGTTTTATTCTGAATACTAAAGATCATCTGAGTAAGTTTGATTCTAAGGTACAGAAGTGTTTCCTTCTTGGATATTCTGAACACTCTAAAGGCTACAGAGTATACAATACTGAAACATTGATTGTTGAAGAATCAATCAATATCAGATTTGATGATAAGCTTG
Organism: Vicia villosa; assembly: GCF_029867415.1. Taxonomy (NCBI): domain Eukaryota; kingdom Viridiplantae; phylum Streptophyta; class Magnoliopsida; order Fabales; family Fabaceae; genus Vicia; species Vicia villosa. Next base: position 167,513,544 of record NC_081182.1, read on the forward strand.
GTCTTGAAAAGCCAAAGCAGTTTGAGAGTTTTACAGATATAGATATCTCAATTTCAGAAGCTGAAGAACCAAGAAGCAAAGTATCAGAAGCTGAAGAACCCAGAAGCAAAGGATCAGAAGATCAAGTTGCTGCTTCTTTAGAGAATCTCAAATTTTCTGAAGAGCCAACTGTCAGAAGATCTTCTAGACTCAACTCTGCTCACTCAGAAGATGTCATTCTTGGAAAGAAGGATGATCCTATCAGAACAAGAGCATTCCTTAAGAACAATGCAGAATGTCAATTAGGTCTTGTTTCTCTGATCGAGCCAACTTCTGTTGATCAAGCTCTAGAAGATGCAGACTGGATAATTGCCATGCAAGAAGAACTAAATCAGATTACAAGGAATGACGTGTGGGATCTTGTTCCTAGACCAAAAGGATTTAATATCATTGGTACGAAGTGGGTCTTCAGAAACAAGCTAAGCAAAAAAGGAGAAGTTGTAAGAAACAAAGCCAGACTGGTGGCTCAGGGCTATAGTTAGCAAGAAGGTATTGACTATACAGAAACCTTTACACCAGTGGCCAGGTTAGAATCTATTTGCTTATTGATTTCTTTTGCCACTCAACATAACATCACTCTATATCAGATGGATGTTAAGAGTGCCTTCTTAAATGATTATATAGATGAGGAAGTCTATGTCCACCAACCTCCTGGTTTTGAAGACTCTAAGTCTCCAGATCATGTTTTTAAACTAAAGAAATCATTATACGGATTGAAGCAAGCTCCTAGAGCTTGGTATGAAAGATTAAGTTCTTTCCTTCTAAATAATGGTTTCACTAGAGGAAAAGTGGATACTACCCTCTTCTGTAAAACCTTTAAAAAGGATCTTTTAATTTGCCAAATTTATGTTGATGATATTATATTTGGAACATCTAATGCTACATTTGGAAAGGAGTTTGCTAAGTCTATGCAGGTTGAGTTTGAAATGAGCATGATGGGAGAACTCAAGTATTTCCTTGGGATCCATATCAATCAAATATCAGAAGGAACGTATGTTCATCAAACCAAGTATGTGAAAGAACTTCTGAAGAAGTTTAATCTTTCTGAAAGCAAAGAAGCAAAGAATTCTATGCACCCAACGTGTATCTTAGGTAAGGATGAGGTAACTAAGAAGGTAGATCAGAAGTTGTTCAGAGGTATGATTGGATCTCTTCTATATCTTACTGCTTCTAGACCTGATATTTTATTCAGTGTTTGTCTGTGTGCAAGATTCCAATCAGATCCTAGAGAATCTCACTTAACAGTTGTTAAAAGAATTCTGAGGTATCTAAAAGGTACTACTAATGTTGGTTTAGTCTACAGAAGATCTAAAGAGTACAACTTAGTAGGACATTGTGATGCTGACTACGCTGGAGATAGAATTGAAAGAAAGAGTACTTCTGGAAGTTGTCAATTTCTTGGAAGTCATCTGATCTCCTGGTACAGCAAGAAGCAAGCTACAATTGCCCTTTCTACAACAGAAGCAGAATATGTTGCTGCTGCTGGATGTAGTACACAGATGCTCTGGATGAAGAGTCAGCTAGAAGATTATCAGATATATGAGAGTAACATTCCTATCTTCTGTGATAATACTTCTGCTATTTGTTTGTCTAAGAATCCAATCTTACATTCCAAAGCTAAACATATTGAGATCAAACATCATTTCATTAGGGACTATGTTCAGAAGGGTGTTCTATCTTTGAACTTTGTTGATACAGACCATCAATGGGCTGATATCTTTACAAAACCCCTTGCTGAAGATAGGTTTAAGTTCATTCTGAAGAATATCAGTATGGATTTATGCCCAGAATGAGAAGATGAGAAGTTCTGACGTATGGATTAGTTCTGAAATGATTTTGTTTTATCTTCTTAGAAGAAGTTCTGATGTTGATCAATTAGAAGTTCTGATTCTGTTATTACTAATGTTTCATTATCTAAGTTGATTCAGAATCTCTTTTAAAGTAAAACAGCTGTCATACCCTAATTTTTGACCCCCCCTGAGATGACATATCTTCAGGATTTTCATCAAGTCAAAGTAAGTACCTAGGACAGTCTGGCATTCAATCGAGGGTGTTCAAAGACAAGAAAATTCAGGCAAAGGATCAATCAATAGAAGGATTAGTCTCTAATACAAGCATAAGACTCAAAATCCTCATTATTACACCTATGATTGATTAAGACACCCAGTTATCTAAGTACAGGATTACTCAGATCAACAGACTAGGGTTTGGAGCCTATCAAGGACTAAAATCAGGGATCACCTTTGGGAAACCCTAAAAAGCCCCAGGGGATCATTCAAAGACATCAATCATCTACAAATAACTCATATGACAAGATCCACTGGACATTACACCCCAATTCAAAGTCTACAGTCATTATTTTCATATGGTCGACAATTAGGGTTTTTGACCTAATTCACCAGGATGGTTGACTTTTAATCAGGGCATGGATCCAAAACTCAATACATGATTCAAGAATCTCTACTACCTCAATATAATCCATTTACATCATTCATTTGAGGAGAAGATCTTGTTTCTTCACAAAAGCCCAAAAAATTCACTTTGTCAGGAAAAGTCAACTGTGTGGGATCATCATTGACTTTTAAGGTTTTTGGTCAAAAAATGACTTTCAAAGATCAATATCATCAATATATGGATGTCAAAGTCATTTGACCAAATAAATTCAAAGAAATTCATCAAGGAGCAAAAAGTCGGGAATTAGGGTTTTTGAGGGCATGGTGAGAACTCAAAATTTCACCTACACAACTCAAAAAACTTCCAACATGAAAGTTGTAGATCTTGCAAAATAAAACAACATCTTACAAAGGAACTTTTTTCAAAAGATCAACCATTTAAGGGTTTTGGAGATTTTGAAGTTTTAGGTCATAAACACTTAGAAAATTTTCTAAGTGTTTTAACCTAGTTTTCCTCCAACTTTGGGCTCATTTTTCACAAATTTCCCAAATGATTCTGAAGAAGACATAAACTAATGATTTAAAGTAGACGTTTTGGGCTTTCCAAATTGTGTTCAACCTTCTCCAAATTCAATTTGAGCTAAGAGTTATGCTTGTCCAAAGTTGGCCTCATGAAGTAAAATTATAGGTCATGAGCAAATTGGAACTTTGCAATTTTGTGCATTTTTGCTTCACTAATGGATGCTACACGACCCATAACATGTCTGAAACAATACCATGCATTCATTTTCACCATGCCATGATAATTGAAGAAGATTCCTAAAACAAGAACATGTGATTATGTAATGATTACTTTTGAGAATTTATGGCAAATTGATGAATCACCCAAGGAATCTTCTTACCAACCAATTAGAGCTCACTTTGCATCTGAATTGTCCCCTAAGATCAGATAGAATCAATGGATAGGGGAGGTGGCTCGAAAATGCAATGATCACACTTGGATATTCTTTGAAATTTCTTCATGGCTAAGAAACCAAACTTGCTTCACTAAGCAAGCTCACTCTCCCAATCAGTACTGAGACATTTGCCTATAAATAGAGGCCTCATTCTCATTCAAAAAACACACCAAAGCAACCATATTCCTTGCTTTCTCTTTCTCTTCTCATGTTCATTGTTTTTCAAAGTTCTTTGGCAAGAAGAATCGATTTCTTCAAACCAGAGCTTATCTTTGGAAAGTGAGCATTCTAACATCTCAAGGGAGGTCATTTGAGGTGATCCAAGCACCTGGATCACTTCTGTAAGTAGAGGAACACCATTGTTGCTCTCACTTTGGAACATTTGCAGTTGGAGGTCCATAGAGTGATTCAGGAGGTTTCAAGTCAAGCCAATCATCCAGGCACACTCCTCAGGTCATAGTGAAGCTAACCAGATGGCTGCAGCTCATCTGTAACTCCAAATTCAACAACCTCCATGTTCACTTGAAGCTGAAATCGAGGGAGGTCCATAGAGCAATTCAGGAGGATTCAAGCTCCAATAAGCATTCAGTTAGCATCATTGAGTCTCAAGGAAGCTATTGAGATCATTCATTCAAACCCAGGTGCTCTCAATCATCCTCACGACCTCCATTTTCAGAGGTAAGTTTCTGAACTTCACCTCTTTAATTTAAGCACTCACTGAGTTAAAGCTCGATTCTATCTTGTTTAGCATCATCAGAGGATTGAAAACCCTCTATCATCTTGCATTTATTCATCTTGTTTGTCATTTAATTTCAAATTTAGGGTTTATATGTTCTTAGAGTTTTCTGAGAAATTAGGTAGCTATAGTTCATATAAATAAATGTTAGTTACATATCTGGATTCGTGAGGAAATTTAGAACAAGATTGATGTTTACATCATGTCATTTAGTTGAGAAACCAGAGAGTTAGGATTTTGAAAATCTTTGAGCTCGAGGAAGAAGATGACTATGGCCATGGCGCGCAAAATTTGAATCTGGGGCCAAAGTTTATTTTATTTTGAATGGTATGCGTTCCTTAAACGACTGAACAAACTTGCCCTAGTGGCCTCCCATACGCCCTTAGTCTCATCATGCCTCAAGTCTGGGGTTCGAATCCCCCTCGCCCCAGACTTTTTGATTCTTTTATTTTTCAATGATTTACTAGTTGTTTTGAAACATAACCAAATGAATGCAAGTTACTATCACCACACGCGCGTTGGCTCAGTGGTGTTTGTTTTGAGTGTGTAACCTAGAGGGCGTGGGTTCAAACCCTCCAAGGGCCAAAACTATTTTTTAACACACAATTTCTTTCATTTTCTCACAAACTTCATATATTTATTTAACCTATCAAATTAATTTATTTTCACTTCATTTTTCACACACTTATCATTTAATATACCTATTTTGTGAATAATAAAAAAAATCATAAAAATATTATTTATTTCATATATTTTTATTAGGTTTAAAATAGTATGTTTTAAGTGTTTTCTTAAATACTTTAAGTACATATATTCACTTTGTTTTAACCTAATCATTTTGTAAATAAAGTTTATGATAAAACCCTAATTGTTTAGGTCTTAATTAAGTAAAAATCTTTATTTTTACTTTGATTAAGTTGACTTTTGTCAATATTCAAAACTGTTTTCAATCTCTAATTAAACGGATGATTAAGGTTTTCAAACAACAAAACCTTGTATCATTCCAAATCATTTTCAAATTGCTTTTACACCAGTACTGTAAAGTACTGGGCCTCTAATAGAGTGTAAGTCCCAAAAACCTTCTCTTCTTAGCTTGTTTTCAAAACTGTATTTTCAAAATCTTCTTTCTGTTTTCAAAACATTCTTCTGGTATTTGAAGGGCATTATTCCCGGTGAAACTCTTCAGATACCTATGTGACCTTTGTCCATCTTCACTTCTTCTGTTTTCAAAAACCATTAACTGTTTATCATAAATATTCAACTATTATCAACAAAACAACAAAAAATTACTGTTGAGGCTCTGTACATACTTCTTCAATGGCCTCCACTCCATCCAGGTTAGGCTTTACAAGCTTTCAATTTACAGTCTTTATTTAAATTACTGTCAAATATAAATTGTGCATATATTAGTTTAGAACTACGTTTGAGTATAAACCTTAGGACAGTTAAACTATATATATATTATAGGAATATGGCCTAGGATTGAGAATGTCTTCCCGGTGAAGGCTCTTTCCTAATTAGAGATCTGTAGATCAAACCCCCAAGATGAATTATTCCCGGTGAAACATCTTGGCAAAAACCTTAGAATCCAAAAATAATAGGACACATCCACCCAAAGAGGAATTATTCCCGGTGAAACCTCTTACCCATTTGCTTAGAGCCAAAATAAGTTCAAAACTACATAGCTTTCTCTTGTGCTACAACAAGGACCCTCGATTAGCCTCCTCTTGGGCTTTGTACAAGGACCCACAGGCTTCTTAAAAGCATTTCCAGCTTCCTCTTGAGCTTGTATACAAGGACCCATCAGGTTTCTTATAAACATAGGAACAGGTCTTTAGTCACCTTTTAACCTACCCTGGTGAGTTTCTTCCAATTTAAACCAGACTTTAAACAAGCTAAGTTTGTCTCAATTTTGCATTGAGTACACCTTTTGGAATGAGAGACATGGACAGTCTCTGTCACCCTTATCTTCATCAATCTTCCTTAGCAGAGTCTAGGATCTATGTTTATTTTCTCCTCAGCATTGTGTCAGCCTTCATCTTGGGCTTTAAACAAGAAGTCTCCATTAGATAATCTTTCTGCCATTCATTTCAATAAAACCCCTGGAAAGGGTTAGCCTCCAAAGTCAATTTAAAATCATTCTTTCATTTTCAATATAAATCCCTGGAAAGGGTTAGCTTCCACACATTCCTTCATTTCAATAAACCCCTGGAAAGGGTTAGCCTCCAAAGTCAATTAATAAAAATGTCAAAATAAATAAAGATTCATTTCTCTTAGGAGATAATTTCCCCAAAAGAGTCAAAACCCCTGGAAAGGGTCAGCCTCCAAAAAACATGATAAAGTCAGTCTTTTACCAAATAATTTCTCCAGCTGAGTCAAAATCCCTGGAAAGGGTTAGCTTCCAAAGAAAAACAGTCTTTTAATAAATAAAATCTCCTCAGTAGAGTCAAAACCAACAAAAACAGTTAGCCTCAACCTTGGGCTTCATACAAGGCACCCAAACAATAAAACTCCCCTGTCAAGAGTCAGCCTCAACCTTGGGCATTGTACAAGGCAGATAATAGAGTCTCCCCAGTGAGTTCTTCATCATTCAGTAGCCACAACCTTGGGCTTTGTACAAGGCAGATAAACCATATTTTCATGTGTCAAAGATTCCTAAAACCTAGGATCTTTTCCCCATAGAGTCATCCATACTCAGTTTATTTAAGAGTCCGCCACAACCTTGGGCTTTGTACAAGGCAGAAAATAATGTTTTCCCTAGCTAGAGTCAGCCACAACCTTGGGCTTTGTACAAGGCACATAAAATAGAGTCATTCATTTAATTATCCTCAGCAGTCAGCCACAACCTTGGGCTTTGTACAAGGCACATAAATAGAGTCTCCCTAAGTAGAGTCAGCCTCAATTCTGGGCTTTGTACAGAACACAAAAAAATATCATGTAATTAACCCCCAGTGGAGTCATCTCCCAAAGTCAATAATAATTAATTAATCAATCAAAAAGCCTCAAGCTTGGGCCTCATACAAGCCAGCTAAAGTCAAATCTTTTATATAGTTGATAGACATAGCTTATCTCTATAGAGAGATATTTTTACTACTCTACCACATTCAAACAAACATTTCAATTTCAATTTTAATCAAGTCTCCCATTTAGGATTTTGAAAGGCATGAGCTGGCAGTAAAACCCAGACATGTGGTAACTTTCCCTAATTTGGATGAGCATCTTTCTTTCATTTAAGAGGCATTTGACTGGTATACTTGCACATACACAAGTAAGGTCCCCCTCTTGAATGAAATGAATTCAGTTATTCTGTCACACTTTTAAATGTTTGTGGTAGAATAGTACAAATACCTCTCTGTAGAGATAATTTCATGTCTCTTTACTGTAAACAGAGATTTAATTCCAAGCTTCAACCTTGAGCTTCAAGCAAGGCACCAAAAAACATTAATTTCCCTAGTTAGTTCCCCGAACTACATTAAGCTCTGACTTCCACTAGGGATATGTAGGCATGAGGTTCACAAGGAATCTCAGCGAGCTAATAAAATACCAAAAATAGTCAGTCTGTCTATCTGTCTGTCTTTCTTTAATCAATTCAATTCTCTCTCCTAATACAAAGGAGAAACTTTCCCAATCTTTAGCAATAAACACAATCACAATGACACAAAGAAGGTTCCTGTAGAGTACTACCGATATGTAGGGTGTTTAAACACTTCCCTATGTATAACCGACCTCCCGGACTCCAGAATTTCTAGTCTAGGTGAAATCCCCACACTTAGCAAACTCCTAGGGTTTAGTTGAGATCTTTTTTCCCCTTTCCTACTCGTAGGACAAATAAGAAAGTTCGTGTGATATCGTAGGAAGAACTGAAACAAAATTCATCCCACCACGGGCGCATTCTCCTTCCAAATTTCGCGTGAAGGGTTTAGCGTGCCGTCCTCCCAAGTGAAACGGGGAGGTAAAGAAAACGACCACCACAACAGCTGTCACCAGCTTTCCAGAAGATGAACACGTGTTCACTCTATTTGGACAAGTACGCGTGCAGTTGAGGAGACGCCGCCCTAGGTAACTGTGCAAATCATTTTAAATATTACGTTATCTCTCCTAACGTCATTTCTCATTAAATGCATTTGATTCTATGTTTTTCTGTAATCATGTTCATTCAAACGCGTATTGCATTTCATTTCAAATCCATCTCTATATAAACTCATCTCCATAACAATTCATCTCTTTATATTGTCTCTTTCATTCATCTCTCTCTTTCTCGTTCTTGCATAAACCCTAGTTTCTAAATTGAATCTCAGAGTGAATTTATGCTTTCATCCTCAAGTACTCAACACACAATGTCTTCAACACATCTCGTTCAACACAAATATGGATACCATCCCCTGAAGACTTGTTCTATTCCACATGAGGAACTGGAAGTTCTATGCGAAACAATGGTGGATTTTGAAAATCTGTTGAACATGATTTCAAAATCAAGGCTGCAATGCTGGTACAAGGTTGGTCAAACTACTTTGAAAGATTGGTTGGACCAGTTTATCCTCTCTTGGTTATGGATTTCTGGACTCATGCAACAGTTACGCCAACTGCTATCATCTCCTTCATATTAGGGCATGAAGTTGTTGTGACTGAGAAGATGGTAAGGAAGCTGTATGGTCTTGATGACTCAGATGGAATCACAGGTGCTCTTCCTGGTAGAGTTGATTGGGAGAAAGTTGATAGAGAATTGTCTTCCTCTGGATCTGCATCTCATCAAACTACTTCTTTGAAGCCTTCCTATAGAGTTTCGGCTGAGATTATCCTGGGATCTCTCTATCATAGAAAGCGATCTCTTGCTGCTACGTACGTAAATCAGGATTAGAAGTATGTACTTTTCTGCATTGGAAAAGGTATACAAGTTAATCTCTCAAACATTCTCTTTCAACATTTGAAGACAAATATTGAAGAATCAAGAGATGAAGAACGTAAGAAGAATCCAAATTTCAAGAAGAACACTATCCCTCTTGCCAGAATGATCTCAGATATTCTGATCGAAAGTGACATGTTGGATCTTCTGAGAGCTGTTGGTTTGCCCAAGTTCTTAACTGTCATCCAAGGCCGTATTCTGAATGCTTTTGATTTACAAAGGATGCAGCTGATTGAAAAGGTAACTTCTATTCCATGAATATTTCCAGATATTCTGACTAGAAGAACCCCTATTGAGAGTTTCTCTCACTTGTTCAAAGAAGAGCTAGACAAGTCTGTTAAGCGCTATTTGAAGTCTTGTGTCAAAGCTCAAACTTATGTTGATCCTGCGTGGATTCGAGGGAGAACTCTTCCATCTCTGGATGAGTTGAGAAAGAAAGAACAAAAGAAGAAAGAAAAGAAGTTGAAGAAAAAGGTGTCATACCCCAAAATTTGCCTTCCATATTTCAGTCATATTGGTTCAAAAGCTCAAGAGACTCATCAAGTCATTCTCCTGAGTAAGAGTCTCCTAAAGCTAGGGTTTGGCACTCTCCTGAGGGAATTGTGAATACAAGATCACACTCACAAAGATGTTTTTGATTCATGGCAAACTCAACAAGCATACAAGCAACAAGGTACAAGCAGAAGAACTCAAAGAAAAGCAAGCTTTGGTCACTCATAACAGAGCAGGTCGACCTACTATGCATACAGGTCGACTCAACACAAGCAAAATAAGAGGAACTCAGAAAATTAGCAGTCAGGTCGACCTACTCCCAACACAGGTCGACCTAAAATGAAGAAATTTACATATCATTCTGCTAGGTCGACCTACACAACAACTAGGTCGACCTAATCTGAGAAAATATCCCCAAAACGCATCTGAAGTGGATTCTGGTCGACCTACTTCTTTGACAGGTCGACCTAACTGGGAACAAATGACATCCAAAGGATATGCAGCTCTGTTAGGTCGACCCATCCCTAAATTAGGTCGACCTATCTGATCAAAACTGACATCCAAAGGATATGCAGCTCTGTTAGGTCGACTCAGCCCTAAATTAGGTCGACCTATCTGATCAAAACTGCCAAAATTTCTGGTTTTCTCTGCATCAACTGAAAAGCTCTCATATATATTGTCCAAGGTTCAATTATTGAAAACAACACCAACGACTGAAAGATACACAAAGGCTTCTCATCTTCGTTCTTCGTCATCTCCAACACAATTACATATAATCATTCTTGCGTTGAGGGTTAGTGATCGAGTTCGATAACGTCCATGGAACGGAATTGAAGATTCCTAGTGGGTGAAGATTTGTGGGGTTTTTGGTGAATAAAATCCGAGGGTTTTGTCCTCCAAGATAGGTGTTTCTTGGGGGTTTTTATCAAGAGGTTTCATCGAGGATCCATCTGAGTGTGAAGATTGAAGAACAAGGGTTCAAGGCAATTCAAGACACTGCAGAAAAGGGATCAAGTGAAGCTCTTGGATCACCTTGATCTGACTCAAGATTAAGGGGGAAGAAGATTCAAAGGATCGACAAATTCGGTTTATTGTTTATCGCTTTGTTTTCTTCTTTGTATATACTACTTTCAACATTAATGGAAGATTTCCCAATTTCAATTTGGAATTGGGGGCAGACGTAGTCGTAGCGAGGACGATCGACGAACTGCCTGAACAAATATCGTGTTCTTGTCGCTTTTATCTTTTCATTTACGTTCTGTTCATATTTGGTCATAATTGCAAAATTGATTAACGATTCAAGTGTTAAAATTGTGAATTAAGGTTCTGCATAAACATCACAATTCACCACATCTTGAATCATCATCAATTTGAACATTATCACCAAGTGTTTGTCGTTTTGCTTATTCCATTATTACTGCATTGCAAACCAAAGTTTGTCAATTTAGAAGTTAATTGATTTTCAGCTGTGAAACGTATTGATTCGATAACATATCACTTCATCGTTAATCTCAATTATCTTGTGGTTTTGTCACATATACGACCCTTGCAATAACGGTCCGGAATAGACGCAAGTCGATTCAGAACCGCTTTCGCTTTAGTTCGAAATAATTCCAAAAAACTCTGTGAGATCTATTCACCCCCCTCTAGATCCTCAGGCCAGCGTCTAACAAGTGGCATCAAGAGCTCTGGTTTATTCCGTGCTACGTGAAACACTTATTGGAAAGATGGCTTCCGGACCTAAAGGGGCTCACAATAGAGCTCCAGTTTTCAACGGTGAAAACTATGGCTATTGGAAGGATTGTATGTGTGTCCACATCAATGCAATTGATAGGAACATCTGGACAGCTATTGTCAATGGTCCCTTTCAGATCACCATGACTAATGCAGCTGGTGCAGTTGTTCCAAAACCAGAAAATACTTGGGATGCTAAAGATGAAAAGAGATATGCATACGATTGGAAAGCGAGAAACATTCTAATCTCAGCTCTAGGAGTTGATGAATACTATCGCGTTTCCCATTGTAGATCCGCTAAAGCTATGTGAGACATATTGCAAGTTGCCCACGAGGGAACAGATGATGTCAAACTAGCTAGGATCAATACGTTAACTCAAGAGTTCGAACTCTTCCACATGGAAGATGGTGAATCCATCGAAAACATGCAGAAGAGATTCGTTCACCTGAAAAATCGGTTAAATTCTCTTGATAGACCTGTTTCTAATGCAGTTGCTACTAACAAAATCTTAAGATGCTTGAACAGGGAATGGCAACCCAAGGTTACAGCAATAAAGGAAGCAAATGATCTAAACACCTTAGACATTACCACTCTTTTTGGTAAACTAAAGGAACATGAACAACACCTTAAATGCCTTGACATGCATGAGAAAAGGGCAAAGAAAGAAAAGAACATGGAGAAAGAGGTAGAGAAGAAGTCAATAGCTCTAAAAGCTTCAAGCTCCAAGACCTCAAGACAAGAGCTAGAGGATAGTGATACAAGTGATGACGAAGACTCCGATGATGAGGAAATGGGACTGTTTGTGCGAAGATACAACAAATATCTAAAGAAAAATGGAGCAAAACATTCTGACAAAGGCTTGATCAACTATAGAAAGCAATCAAACAAGTTCAAACAAGATGACAACAACAAAGGAAAAATCAAAGGCCCTTGCTTTAATTGTGGGAAAGTCGGTCACTACAAACCGGATTGTCCATACCTTAAGAAGGAAAAAGAGAAGAACCAAAGAAAAGGTCATAACAAATCTAAGAGAGCCTACATAGCATGGGAAAGTGATTCATCTAGTGAAAGCTCATCAAGCGATGAAGAAGAATCAACAAACTTATGCCTTATGGCTCATCAACACAAGAAAAAGAAAGTTGTAAGTCATCTTAAACCTGAACTCATAGATAAGGTATCTCATTCTCAACTAAAACTTGCTTTTGAAGAATTACATAGAGATGCAATTGAAGCTTTCAAACTTTTGGCCTCAAATAAGAAAATCTTTTCATATCTTGAATCAAAAGTTGAGAAAACCGAAAAGGATATGGAAGCTTTAAAACAATCTATGCTAGACATTCAAAAGGATAAAGTTGAAATAGATCCTACATCATGGTTTGGTTGTGAGACATGTCACATTTGGCAAAAAGAAGTAAGAGATCTAAAAGCCAAGTTAGACAAGGCTCTACAACCAAAAGTGACCTTTGCGGTTGATCCAAATAAGTTCAAAAGATCGTATACTCCTTTATATAGTAAATACACTTTTGTACCAAAAGCATCAACTAGCAAAACAGCATATTCTCATCATATTACCTGTCATTATTGTTGCAAAAAGGGACATACCATTGAAAAATGCAAATTTAGGAGAATTTTAGTTCCTAAAGGAGTATTTCAATGGTTGCCTAAGTGCAACAAAATGTGTACTCACTACCAAGGACCCAATGAAAATTGGGGACCTCCCTCTCTAAATTAATATTGCAGGAAAAGTGTCTTGACATTGCCGAAAGGTTGTGGTTCCTTGATAGCGGATGTTCAAGACACATGACGGGAGACCTATCTCTTTTCGTTGAGTTTCAAGCAAAGAAAAAGGGGTATGTCACCTATGGAGATAACAATCGGGGAGCCATACTTGGTAAAGGAAGTGTAGGTAACCCTTCTACCACTACTATAACTGATGTGCTGCTAGTAGAAGGCCTTAAACATAATCTTTTAAGTATAAGTCAATTGTGTGACAAAGATTTTAAAGTAATGTTTACGAATTCTGGCTGCACAATAGAACATACTAAGAAAAGAGACATTATGTTTAAGGGCTTAAGAGTAAACAACATCTACATGCTAAACTTGGATGAGGTATCTAAGTCTAGTACCAAGTGTCTAATTGCTCTAGGCGAAGACTCATGGCTTTGGCATAGACGTCTCGCCCACATAAATTTTGACTTACTTAATAAAGTTGTCACAAAAGATTTAGTAATCGACTTACCTAAAATGAAGTTTTCAAAAGATCATCTATGTGATGCTTGTCAAAAGGGAAAGCAAACAAAAATCTCTTTTAAATCAAAGAACGTGGTTTCAACATCACGCCCTCTTGAACTACTTCACATGGATCTCTTTGGCCCTTTAAGGACTAAAAGCATAGGTGGAAACACCTATGTTTTTGTCATTGTCGATGATTACTCTAGATTCTGTTGGACAATCTTTCTACCTAGTAAGGATCAAACTTTTCCAGCTTTCACACAATTTGCAAGATTATGTCAAAATAAAATGAACAACAAAATAGTTGCAATTCGAAGTGATCACGGTGGAGAGTTTGAAAACTATCTTTTTGAAAAATACTGTGATAAACATGGAATTGAGCATAACTTTTCAGCTCCTAGAACACCTCAACAAAACGGAGTGGTTGAACGTAAAAATCGGGTTCTAGAGGAGCTGGCATGAACAATGCTGAATGAGGGTAATCTACCCAAGTATTTTTGGGCTGACGCGATTAGCACCGCATGTTATGTTTTGAATAGGATAATAATACGTCCTATACTGAACAAAACTCCCTATGAATTACTAAAAGGTAGAAAACCAAATGTATCTCATCTCCATGTATTCGGTTGCAAGTGTTTTGTCTTGAACAATGGTAAGGATAATCTTGGTAAATTCGATGCCAAAGCTGATGAGGGCATATTCCTTGGTTACTCACAATCTAGCAAAGCATATCGGGTATATAATAAGAGACTACTTATAGTAGAAGAGTCAGTACACGTGTCTTTTGATGAATCTTATACAAAATATGTCGAGAAAGGTCTTTCGTTTAATGGTGCAGGTCCATCCACTGAAGACATTGTCAAAGATAAGGAAGACGAGAATGAAAGTATTGTAAAGAAAGATGCTGAGAGAGAGAAAGATGAGTCTCATGATGAAAATGAAAAAGAAAGCATCACAAACAATGAAGAACTTCCTAAGGCCTGGACAAATGTGAAAGACCATCCAATTGACAATATAATAGGAGACATCTCAAGGGGCGTTACAACACGCTCAAAGATAAGTAACTTCTGTCATCATTTTGCTTTTGTTTCACAAGTTGAGCCGAAAAATGCTAAGGATGCATTACTTGATGAGCATTGGCTAATGGACATGCAAGAAGAATTAAACCAATTTAAACGGAATGATGTTTGGGACTTAGTCCCTCATCCGGGAGATCATCAAGTAATAGGCACTAGATGGGTTTTTCGTAACAAACTTGATGAAAACGGCGTTATTACTAGAAACAAAGCTAGATTAGTTGCCCAAGGTTATAATCAAGAGGAAGGTATTGATTATGAAGAGACATACGCTCCTGTAGCACGTCTCGAAGTTATTCGTCTCTTACTTGCTTATGCGTGTTCTAAAGACTTCAAACTATTCCAGATGGATGTTAAAAGTGCTTTTCTAAATGGCTATATAAATGAAGAAGTCTATGTTGCTCAGCCACCCGGCTTTGAGAATTACATGTACCCAACTCATGTTTATAAGCTGAAACATGCTCTATACGGTCTTAAACAAGCCCCTCGGGCTTGGTACGAACGTTTGAGCAAATTTCTTCTTAGTCAAGGGTACTCTAGGGGTAAAGTTGACACTACTCTCTTTATTAAAAGAAAAGATAAAGATGTTCTCTTAGTCCAAGTTTATGTAGATGATATTATATTTGGGTCGACTAATGCAAAACTTGTCAAAGATTTTTCTAAGCTTATGCAGAGTGAATTTGAGATGAGTCTCATGGGTGAGCTAAATTTCTTCCTTGGCCTACAAATCAAGCAACTCAGTCATGGAACGTTTGTGAATCAAACTAAATACTGTACGGAGCTGCTCAAAAGATTTGGAATGAGTGAAGCGAAGGAAATTGACACACCTATGGCAACAAATACTAATCTAGACAAAGATGAGAAAGGTAAAGAGGTTGACGTGAAATTGTACCGAGGTATGATAGGTTCACTATTGTATCTTACTGCCTCAAGACCAGACATTATGTTTAGTGTGTGTATGTGTGCAAGATATCAATCTTGTCCAAAAGAATCTCACTTAAAAGCTGTCAAAAGAATTCTGCGATACTTACGTGGAACTACTACATATGGCCTATGGTATCCAAAAGGAAATGAGTGCCATTTGGTAGGATTCTCCGATTCAGATTTTGCTGGCTGCAAATCCGATAGAAAAAGCACCAGTGGAACATGTCATCTATTCTCAAATTCATTGATAAGTTGGCATAGCAAGAAACAAGTATCGGTTGCATTATCTACTGCTGAGGCAGAATATGTAGCTGCTGGAAGCTGCTGTGCACAAATATTATGGCTCAAGCAACAACTTCTTGACTTTGGTATTAAGCTTGATCGTATACCTATCATGTGCGACAACACAAGTGCCATAAACTTGAGTAAAAATCCTGTCTTACACTCACGCACCAAGCATATTGAAATAAGACACCACTTCCTACGAGATCATGTAGAGAAAGGAGACGTTACATTTGAACATGTAGAAAGCAAGAAGCAACTAGCCGACATCTTCACCAAACCTCTAGCAACGGAGCAATACTTCAACATTCGTAGGGAATTAAGGATACTCGATATCTCTAATTTGGGCTAATTACATTTGTTCTCTCTTAATATTATTCCTTTACTTTATATATTTTTTTCTGCTAACATTTCTCTTAGCGTAAAGGTAGTTCATTATCAAGCCAGGCGTCATTCCACATTGACTAAAGGCTGCCACTAAAGTTGACACCTACATATTGAGAAAGCGGTAACGTAATTGTTTTTAACTTCCAAAAATATTATTGATACTATAATATGCTATCAATTAACATGCTTATAGTGACTTCATACATATATCTCTCTTGCTCATATATGTGTCTCATCTTTAATACACCTTTAAACATATTTGGCTCTCATGCTATCACTATCTACCTTTTATCTACTATACTATGATTGCTAGCGTTTTATCTATGTTTCTCTCGTTACTCTCCTCTTCTATTTTTCTTGTATCTCTTTTGATGTTGTCAAAGGGGGAGATAGATGCTGAGTGTACGGGGGAGCTCAGCTGAGTAAATAGATGCTGAGTGTACGGGGGAGCTTTTACCACTAATTGCCAAAGCTTCTACTACCGGTTTGCCATCATCAAAAAGGGGGAGTATGTGAATACAAGATCACACTCACAAAGATGTTTTTGATTCATGGCAAACTCAACAAGCATACAAGCAACAAGGTACAAGCAGAAGAACTCAAAGAAAAGCAAGCTTTGGTCACTCATAACAGAGCAGGTCGACCTACTATGCATACAGGTCGACTCAACACAAGCAAAATAAGAGGAACTCAGAAAATCAGCAGTCAGGTCGACCTACTCCCAACACAGGTCGACCTAAAATGAAGAAATTTACATATCATTCTGCTAGGTCGACCTACACAACAACTAGGTCGACCTAATCTGAGAAAATATCCCCAAAACGCATCTGAAGTGGATTCTGGTCGACCTACTTCTTTGACAGGTCGACCTAACTGGGAACAAATGACATCCAAAGGATATGCAGCTCTGTTAGGTCGACCCAGCCCTGAATTAGGTCGACCTATCTGATCAAAACTGACATCTAAAGGATATGCAGCTCTGTTAGGTCGACTCAGCCCTAAATTAGGTCGACCTATCTGATCAAAATTGCCAAAATTTCTGGTTTTCTCTGCATCAACTGAAAAGCTCTCATATATATTGTCCAAGGTTCAATTATTGAAAACAACACCAACGACTGAAAGATACACAAAGGCTTCTCATCTTCGTTCTTCGTCATCTCCAACATAATTACACATAATCATTCTTGCGTTGAGGGTTAGTGATCGAGTTCGATAACGTCCATGGAACGGAATTGAAGATTCCTAGTGGGTGAAGATTTGTGGGGTTTTTGGTGAATAAAATCCGAGGGTTTTGTCCTCCAAGATAGGTGTTTCTTGGGGGTTTTTATCAAGAGGTTTCATCGAGGATCCATCTGAGTGTGAAGATTGAAGAACAAGGGTTCAAGGCAATTCAAGACACTGCAGAAAAGGGATCAAGTGAAGCTCTTGGATCACCTTGATCTGACTCAAGATTAAGGGGGAAGAAGATTCAAAGGATCGACAAATTCGGTTTATTGTTTATCGCTTTGTTTTCTTCTTTGTATATACTACTTTCAACATTAATGGAAGATTTCCCAATTTCAATTTGGAATTGGGGGCAGACGTAGTCGTAGCGAGGACGATCGACGAACTGCCTGAACAAATATCGTGTTCTTGTCGCTTTTATCTTTTCATTTACGTTCTGTTCATATTTGGTCATAATTGCAAAATTGATTAACGATTCAAGTGTTAAAATTGTGAATTAAGGTTCTGCATAAACATCACAATTCACCACATCTTGAATCATCATCAATTTGAACATTATCACCAAGTGTTTGTCGTTTTGCTTATTCCATTATTACTGCATTGCAAACCAAAGTTTGTCAATTTAGAAGTTAATTGATTTTCAGCTGTGAAACGTATTGATTCGATAACATATCACTTCATTGTTAATCTCAATTATCTTGTGGTTTTGTCACATATACGACCCTTGCAATAACGGTCCGGAATAGACGCAAGTCGATTCATAACAGCTTTCGCTTTAGTTCGAAATAATTCCGAAAAACTCTGTGAGATCTATTCACCCCCCCTCTAGATCCTCAGGCCAGCGTCTAACAGGAATTAGCAAAACAAGGCCTATAATGAAGTTCTCCATGGCATGTTATGATCCAAGATACCTCTATGTCAAAAGTCAAGACCCAATTCCGAAGTTTACTTGTTCAACAGCTCAGATGATCCACAGTCAACTGGTTTGACCTAAAAGTCAACCATGGTCAAAGCACAGTCAAAACCTCTGACTTTTGGTCAACATCAAGTATGGAAGAATATATCCATCATTTGATCAAAGGTTGATCATGATTCATCAATAGAAACTCAGAAATGAACAAATGCAAAAAGGTTCAAATTAGGGTTTCTTTAGGAGAAAGTCAACTCAATTTTGACTGGCCATAACTTTCACGTGGAACATCAGAAATTACTCACTCAAAGCCTATTTGGAAGGAAATTGGATTCTCTACAACTTTGTGTCTCACAAGCCAAGGCCAGAAATGCTTTATTTGGGAGATATGGTACAAAAGATTACAGGTCCTTTTCAAAAGTCAACCAAAGACAGTTTTTTGTCAAAGGACATATCATCAAGATAAAATCCCAAAATGAAAAATATGTTCCATAGTGGCTTATAGAGGACCTCTTGAGGTTTCCAAAAAGTCCTAGAACTCCTTCATATCTCAAAAATTGAGAGAGATATGCCTTGTCAAAGTTGGGTGATTTTTGGGGCAAAATGTGAAACAAAAGAGGTTCAAATTGGAATTTTTTGCAAATGGGCCTATCTTTTATGATTCAATCTTGGTCCACAAGCTATCTAAGTTATCCAAACCATGTGCCACGAATTTTAGCCTTTTATTTGATTTTATATAATTTTTATTTCATTTAAATAATGATTTAAAATTATGTAAATCAAAGAAAATCAAATATTTGGTAAAAGGCTACATAATGACCAATTTCAATCAGCATTTATACCACAATATAATATAATTTTCGTGCACAAATGATTGGAAAAGATTGGTACAAAATTGGACAAAAATAGCAAGTTTCCATTCAAGAATAAAATCAAATTTCCAAAATTTAGCAAGATTGGATTTAAGGGATATTTGGACTATTGTTTTGACCTAAATGACTCCCCTATAAGTATAGAACATAAGCCACACGAATAGGGGTTGAACATTCTGATCAGAGGCAAAGAATCAAGAACAAAAATTCTTCAAGAAAACTCAGATTCGGATTGAAGGATTGAAGAGTTTTCAGAAGGATTTGAGCATTGCTACACGTTCGTGGGATTACTATGAAGCTACCTGGACACTTGCATAGCATCAACACCCCCAGAATTCCTCCATATAAGCCCAGGTATGTTGCTCTGAACTTTGCATCGATTAGGATAATTCATGCATCTTTATGTGAATTTGTTTGTGTGCTATGCTTTGTTTCAATGTTGTGAACGTTTCTGGATCATTAAACTGAAGTTTGCGTGGTTAAATCTTGTTTTGCCATTAACGGCCGAGTTAGGGTTCTTGATTGAAATTTGGGGTTTTCTGGTATGGGTAAAATTAGATCAAAACAGATGCGTGGTTGAGTTCGTATGGTTTAGACGAAGGGAATAGGAGGGTCGCGAAACATTTATATGTGTATATATGCTATTCGTTATTTTTTAGGTGAGCTTGCTACGAACGAAATCCTAGCAAATTCGTAGCTAATTTTGCAGAGATTCTCAGGTATGTTGGGGACGATGATGATGTGTCCCTGTGTTATTGGCCAATTCAAATTTGCGCGCGCGTTTCCATATTGTGTTTCTTGTTTTTTTATATTATGATGAGTGCGTTTCTTTAACACGTGCGTACCATGGTTGAGTTGGCAAGGGTGTGGTGTGAGTCTGGGGTGTGGGTTCGATCCCTCACTCCCACATATATTTTTCTGAATTTTCCAAACCCTGATCCTATGCGCCTATACCCCCAGGGTCCACTATAGTTCCTCAGATTTGAACCCTATGACCACCACTAGCTCCAATCAAACGCCCCAGGTTTATTCTTCATACCATATACCCTAGTGACAACTACACTGAATCAAAACCTCTAATAACTTATTAATTTTAATTATTATTATTATTTAAAATATTTTCTTAAATTACTTTTAATGTTTATTTATATAATAATGAATTATTTTTTTAAATAAATTAATATATATTATAAATATTAAATTTTAATTTATTGATTCGTTCCGATTAAATCCATTAATCGTGATGGGCAATAATTGATTTTCTTAAATATTTATTTAATTAAAATAAAAAGTTTTATTTGGCTAAAGGGTTTCAACCATTTTTATTGGTTGCAATGATTATCCTATTTTTTCATTAAAATTCATTATTATTTATAATCGAATCAATCGATTACAAGGGATAATGATACAAATTAAACAATAAAAAAATTCTAAAAAATACCTTTATTTATTATTAGTGATAATTGAATCCATCAATTAAAATTGGTAATAATACACTACTAATCTTTTAACTATGGTGATCAAATCTATTGATCATCGCGGTTAATAGTACATATTAAAACCAGGGTTGTACGCCCAACCTTAAAACACGCTCCAAAACCTTTTCAAAGCTACGATTTATCATAACTACGATAAGGCAACTCAAAAAGCCTTCAAACCATATCAGATCAAGTTCACAGGGCGTACAACCCTTATCCCGAACTACGTTGACTCTGATTCTCCCTAAGGAGATACGTAGGCACTTGGCAACAAGGCGAGTCCCCCTCCTCCAAACTCTAATCATGTTCAATATAATTAGCTTTTAACCCTATTAGCTGTCTGTTACCTTTCTTTATTTTTTTTGCCATAAACCTTGACTTTATAATGCAAGCCTTAGGAAAGGGTTTAGGGTGCCTAACACCTTCCCTCGACTTGAATATAGTATCTTACCCCGATCTCTATAACTTTGTAGGGTTTCCTATTCGCCCCGGTAGGATAGGTGGCGACTCTAAATAATTTATTTTTAGGGCAGGTTGCTACAAAAGGCCTCAGAAGCAGGACCTAATGCTAAGCCAGCTAAGAAGTAGAAGCAACTCTATGATCCTCTCAAAGTACAATCTGATGAATACCTTGATAAGCGCCTCAAGAAAGCTTTTCATGCAGATGCTTCTGTCTGTTCCTCTCAGAAAAAGCCTCCTCCTTCTGAAACCCAAAATTCTTTCACCATTCCAAACAGTTACCAACCACCTCCTTCTACCCAAATTCTGAACCCTGAACCACTAAATGCCATTCCCCCAACACCTTCTGAAAATTCATCACCACCCACCTTCACCACAGATTCTACATCTTCTCTAACTCATTCTTTACCTTCAAGAAAATCCAAACCCTATTGCCTTCTGTACCCTGATTATCGTTTCAACTTTAATCCTCCTTAACCCTCTCTTGATGTCTGTTTTGACCTGTTCAAGCTTAAGTTAAGAACAAGGATGGAAACTTTGAGAGCTGCTCATGACTCCAAGTTGGATCATGTTGCTATTCGAAGCTTATGGAAAATCTTTAAGAAGGACTTTCAGATTGATGCTATGAACATCCAGAAGAGATGCGCGGATGAGGCATTTGGTTCTTCTGGTTACTGCTTAGAGCTTGATGATGGTAAGTACTATCATCCAATCAGAAATTGGAGATCTCTTGAGGAGAAGAAGTTTGTAGATGAGCTGGAAGATGAACCTTGCCTTGCAATGGTTGTGTGGAAGCCTCAATTCATTGTTCTGACTGGAGATTTTTAGTTTTTATTCAACTAGCTAAGGGAGAATCCCTCAGAGAAAGCACCAGATATGGTATATCCTGCTGTTGAATACCCTTCAGAAGTTGCTGCTCCTGCACCTCTAAGGAATCTGGCTGAGATTCTTCAAGCTCTTGAGAATGAAGATTCTGATATCCCTGCTCCAGATTATGCTGAAGATGCTTCTATGTCAGAAGATGATGCTGAGAAGCAAAGTGCTGAGAAGCAAAGTGCTGAGAATCATCCTGCTGATAAACTTCCTGTTCAGGAAAATCAAGATGATGTTCTCATGATAGATGCTGTTGTTGAGCATGCTACTCCTTTGAATGATAGATGTGAAGCTTCTTCTGATGAACCTTCTCTTCTGGTGAACGCCATGAAGGCTCTTCAAAAGAATCAAGCTTATCTTGCCTCTCGTTTGGATAAGCATGACGATACTCACAATGAGTTTCGCTCATTCATGAAGACGCAGACAGAAAGCACTTCTAAGATTCAAAACCTTCTGGCCAAAATAGTTTCTAAGCTAGGCTAGTCGTAGTCCTTTGGTCTTAGTTGGTTTCTTGTTTCTTGCATCTGTTTCTTGCATCTGCTTCTATCCTTTTGTATCTTCTGATATTTTATTGAATCAATGTAATATTATCTTCTTCACTCATATTGTTTTTCATCTGAATCTTTTAAATGCTTTTTGATGTTATGACAAAAAGGGGGAGAAACATGATAATTGATTTGATTTATTATATCAGTTGCTGGGAGTAAGTCTCAACATTCCTAACATTATTTGCAAGTTCTATGTCTTTGAGATTTTTTGCAGGATTGAAGATATTCTGAAAAAGCTCAACATAAGAAGCAAATACATGGGAAAAGCAATTCTATAAAGAAGCATGTTCTTGGAATTGAAGCAAGCTTAGTGCTGTGAAGCTTCAAGATCAGAAGCAAGAAGAAAGAATGTTTTGATATTCTCGTGGCAGAATATGCTCTAACACATTCTTATCTCTCATATGTTCTGATACATATTTCTTTTAAGAACTTATCAAAGTTTGCTCTGATAGTTTTCTAGCATTGCTCTGATACATGTTCTTTCTTAAAAGAATGTTCTGATTCATTCATGCTCTGACTTTTGTCGTCTAGTTTATTCTGAAATATTTCAGGATGTAAAGATGCTCTGAGGATGCTCTGGTACATTCAAGAATGTTCTGAATCAATCAAGCATGCAATGATTCAAGAAGAAATTCAAAGCTCTGAAGCTGTCCTATGGAAGCAAGAAGCAGAAGCTCTGAATGTTCTGAAGTTCTAGGCAAATGTGAACGTCTCGACTGAAATGGAAAATACTCAGGGAAGTCTTTTATTTATAAATTCTTCTAGTATTTATTTCAGGGGGAGATTGTTAATCTCAGGGGGAGACATACTCACACACTATGTTTATATGCTTATGCTATAACTGTGTAATTGTCTTTGGTCATCTGATATTCTGATTGCAAATTCATACCAATTATATATGTTTTTGTCGTCATCAAAAAGGGGGAGATTGTTAGAACAAGAATTGTTCTGATCAATATTCTTAGTTTTGATGATAACATTATATATGAATTTTGTATAAGACAGTGTGGTACTCTAATCCTATGCATTTTCCATTTCAGGAAATATATAAAGAGTATGCACAATTCAACGCAAGAAGCACTGACTCAGAAGGTTCAAGTATGCAACATCAGAACATGCTCTCGCAAGACATCAGAAGATGGTCAAGCAAAATCAGAACATGGTCTATGAAGCATCAGAAGAACTTGAGTTCAGAAGCAGAAGCACTGAAGTTCTTATGGTATCACGCTAGAAGCACTTCAAAGTCAGAAGACAAGAAGATGCTCTGCACCAAGCTGAATGACTCTGATATTCAAACGTTGTATCTACAAAGATCAGATCAGAAGCAAGTACAAGATGGCAGGCTACGCTGACTGACAAAAGGAACGTTAGAAGCTATTAAAGGCAAAGTCAGTTAAAGCAGGAAAAGCAAGGCTCGAGGTAGTTGACAAAAGAGTGAAACATTAAATGCAATGCTGTACGGATCACGCAACGCATTAAATGCTCCCAACGGTCATCTTCTCAAAACGCCTATAAATAGTGAAGTTCTGATCATAAGCAAGGTTACAACACTTTATACGAACAACTCTTGCAAACTTGCTGAAACGCTGTTGAATCAAACTTCATCTTCAACCTCACTACACTTGTAATATCTTAGTGAGATTTAAGCATAGAACTTAAGAGAAATATCACAATTGTGATTATAGCTTATTAAGAAGCATTGTAATACTCTTGTAAGAATTTGTTTACATTAATTTGTAAAAGGTTCCTAGAGTGATCAAGGTGTGATCAGAATACTCTAGAAGACTTAGAGGGTATCTAAGCGGAAAACCATCGTAATCAAGGTTGATTAGTGGATTAAATCCTCAGGTGAGGTAAATCACTCTAAGGGGGTGAACTGGAGTAGTTTCATTAACAATGAACCATGATAAAAATCATTGTGCAATTGTTTTTATCTTAAGAGTTTTTAAAGTCACACTTATTCAAACCCCCCCTTTCTAAGTGTTTTTCTATCCTTAAAGGATACCCAAGGAACACTAATTCTCTCAGAGCTGTTCTTCTAGAGATTACAAGTGTGCTTCTTAGTCAAGCAGATTTTCTCCTATTCTAAGTACATATGTTTACGACACACTGACTAGAAGTCACTTCTGGTGCCTAAACAATCTATCAGAAGTTTCCTAAGATATAACACAGTACGGGAAACAACTATATGTGTTTTACATATAATTACAAGAAATCTTCTTGCAGTCTTCTTTTCTTCAACTTCTGGATGAGATCTTTTTCTTCTTTTGAAAGTTGATTAAGAGCAGCAGCTCTTGTATAAATTGCTTCTTGTTCATTGATCTTCATCTTCTTCTTCTTCTTGAATACTGATCATGAAGCTTGTTACAGCTGATGACACGTTAATGATCATAAGTAAACAGGAAACACTATAGAGCAACAACTCAGTGTATTCAGTTTCTTTGTCATACAACATGAGACGTGTTTGGTTTGATCAATTATTTGTTGATTTCTTATAACTCCATTAGAGCATACTGCAAGACATGCAGGATTTTATTTTTCACTCTTTTTGATTCTCTTTTCATAGTCTTATGATATGTATTTCAACATAATAGTTTTATCACACAATTTGTGTGTGTTGCCTCTGTTGGAGCAGCTTAATTAATTTTATGCTTATTTGCTTGCTCACGCTGTCTCATTCTCCCTCTTCTTCGTTTATGTTCTCATGCTCTACCGCGCTCTTAAGATCCACACCCTCAAGTTTGAAGTTTGCTCTTTATATATAGCTTTGATGTGTTACCGTTGGAACATAGCTGTTGAAGCGGTAAAGCGGCAAGAACAAAAGATTTGGAATTATTCATCCAGGATTTATCGTGTCCACGGAGATTAGTGCTATCGAGCTGTCGTTCAAAAGTTTCTATGGTTTCGAGCTCGAGTTAAAATGGGTTTAAAGTAAATGGGGGAATTTAACTTATGAACATAAAAAGAATTTCATTATTCGGACAATAGAGACTCTCGAGATTTGGAACTCATATACCCGTTAAATACTTAAACTTACTACTCAGTTGAAATCAACCTAAACTACTCATCAACATCATCACGTACCACTCACACAGAGGTTATGTCTAACGCAAAGTGAAAAATCAACCGTTTTGCTCGCATCAACGATTTCTCAGCACAACACGAACAACACAGAAGCACAACACGAACAACACACTAAGCCTTAATATATATCTAGAATTAAAACCCAATAAATTTTCTTCCCAAACCCGGATTCGAATCATCCAGGTCTGAAACAATCCAAATCCACAGAGAAAGCAATCACTAATGAAGATTTGTAATGAAAGCATAAAACAACACCATGAGCAATAAATATACATATAAACAAAGTATACTTACAACAAAACCCCAACATAAATGGTTACAAAGAGAAGAGGAAGAGAAGAAAACCCAATTTCTCGCGGTGTCAAACACGATCCAATAAGCTCCCGACTCTGGATCATCCATGAACAAGCCAAAAATGTTTCCTCTAAGCTCTAATGACCAAAAAATGAAGGTTTGATGGTTTGGGAACAAATACCCCAAAGCATAACCTAAAAATGTGTTTTTTGCCTGGTCGGAAAAATAGCAAGTGTACTATTTTCACCGGTGTAGTTATAATGGGTTTTACCCCAAGTATCGATCACGAGGATTGCGTAGGAAACACAAGTTATTATACGGAGTCAATTAAACAAAAACACATATGGTGTTGCTTTAAATGGTTAACGATAGATTAAAACACGATATAAAAGCTGAAATTAAAGTTGAGCTTTTGATATAAATTTAGAGTAATGCCAAGGTAGGTGTATGATCAGCCTTATAATGACTCTGTAAAAAGATCTCTTTAACAAGTTCATATGATGCAACTATTTGTCCTTAAGGGTGTTTTCCTAAGTCCTTAGTGAAAACCTTTTAGTTTGCAATCACAATGCCTAAGTCCTTAGAAACAAAGGTTTGTAAACCAAAGATGCAAGTAATCAAGAATATTCAAATAACCTTACGGTATCCCTAGTCCTAGGTGATACTACAAGATTTAATTGTTTAAAAACCTTAACAACCGTAGTCCTACAGATTGTTAACCGTAGATCAATCTTGTTTTGCCGACAAAGAGAGCATTAAAAACATTAAACAATCAAATTGCAAAATACGAAGACTTGATTAACGAAATACGATATTCAGAGTCGTTACAATTCAAATCAGGGACACCCCCTGGCATTGGGGGGTTTAGCCTCTCATAATATTCAAGAAACCAAAATCAAAAAGTTTAGACATTACAAAGATTAGGAGAACTCTGATCTTCAATGGTGTCCACCGTTGAATCTCTTCGTCTTCCAAAACCTTGATGAAGCTATCTTTCTCTGCTCTGGAATTCTATCGTACGATCAAAAGTGTGTTCTCCTTGTCTCTCAATTCTCTTTTAATCCCTCTAGGTTTTCAGATCTCAGCCAGATACCAAAATTGCCCCTGGGTCTTTAAAATTATAAAAAAACATCAAAATTCAAAAACTCTGTCCACACCCGCTGACACGGCCGTGTCACTTGACACGGCCGTGTCACTTGACACGGGCTGACTGTGGCAGCTTTTGCCACTTTTGGGGAGAATTCTTCAGCAGGTTGGACACGGCCGTGTCACTTGATACGGTCTGACTGTGTCAGCCTCTGCCTTCATAATTTGGCTTTGACTTCAACATCAAAGTTGTAGCCCTTTTCGTTAGCGAAATTTTGCCACCGGAACCGCGTCATTCCGAGTTACGAAGCTCCAGTTATGATCAAAATACTACACGCCTGTCACGATTTTCAGCTTCTTTTACACCAACACTTATGCAATTTCCATCTGATCCAGAATTAACCTACAACCACCAAGTAGAGAGATCAAAAGCACCTAATAGACAAAGATAAATTGCGCAAAAACAAAATGCACACAAAATAACTTGAACTAGATGAATCAAAGAAAAACACTTAAAAACAACCACAAAGTGTTACCAAGTATGACGATCTTATGCCGAATTTATGACGAACTTAAGTAGAAATGGTGACCGATCACAACCCCAAACTTATCTCATTGCTTGTCCTCAAGTGATGCAAGAGATCAAACCGAGGTCGCCTTAAACTTTTCTTTTCCACAACATAGTCGATGTCTTTCGCAACTTACTTCTCTTTCTTGATTAAGTTTTTGGGTTTATCGAACCTTGTTGTCCATCACACTTCACAACAGAGTGTATTTCACCTGCAAACTTTTTACACTTCTCACATTGTCTCTCGGGGTTAGAGTGCTTTTCGCTCAACATCATAATATGCAATATCAAACCTTGACTTTGCATACATCCTACTTTCACTACACAAAAAGAATTCACACACTTTTGAGTACTTTTTAGGTTGTAACGGGGCTGAGGTGGAAGGAAGGATAAACAAGAGATTGATATGCAAATGGTTAATGAACTAGCACTTATGTTATTTTTCTTGTCTTTGTGTTCGGTTTTGTGTGAGGGGGGTTTCTTCTTAGACTCTCCTTTTTACCTAATTACCGGGTAATCAACATCGTTCGAGTCTTTCAAATCTTTTTAGGCAAGTGTTTCAAACTATTTTTTCTCTTATTTTTTCTTGTGCTTTACACATTTTTCTTATCTCTTTGTTGTAACAACATTAATCTTCTCCTGGTCTTTCGGATTTTTCACAGTTGAGCTCGGAAGGGTACCTTGTGCCTGTAGAGTGAGATGATGTGCTATTTGACCCACTTGAACTTCCAGATTTTTGATTGAAGCTGTGGTGTTCCTGAGGTTGGTTCTTGTCTCTTCTTGAAACTGAGAGCATTGTCCAGCCAATCTCTCGATAGCTACTTCCCATTCCGCCTTCTGAGGGCCTTGTTGTTGTAATTGTTGTTGACCTTGAGTTTGATATTGGTTTGGTCCTTGCTTTTGGAAGTTTCCTTGTTGGTCCTTCCATGCGAAATTAGGATGATTTTTCCAACCTGGATTATATGTATTGGCGTATGGATTATTTTGCCTCAACATATGAATATGTTCAACCTGTTCTTGCGTTGCCACACAATGCCTAGCAAAATGTGGTCCACCACATATTTCACACAAAACTGAGGTGACTGGCTCAACCTGTGCTACTTTCTGTTCACCAATATTCATCTTCTTTAATCTTCTTTCTACTTCAGCCGCAATCTGTTCCTCCATTTTAACCACTTGATCTGCGAGCTTTAAATCAATTTTACCTTCCGGTTGACTCATTGCGCGATCGTATAACTCAATATGCTCATTAGCGGCAATTGCTTCTATGATCCTCTTGATACCAGTGGCTGTTGAGAAATTAGTTGAGCCACCGGCAGCAGTATCTATAAGCTGTTTTGTCTTGACTCGTAGACCATTAACAAAAGTCTGCATTTGCTCGGTTGGGTCCATATTATGAGTAGGACACGCAACCAAACACCTCTTGAACCTTTTATATGCATCTCCCAATGATTCCCCTTCTTTCTGCTTGAAATTTACTATATCATATCTTTTTCGAATGAAAACTGACGCGGGGAAGTACTCATTAAGAAAAGCTGTTTCCATCTGTTGCCATGTTGTGATACTTCCAGCTGGAAGTGAGTAAAACCATTCTTCCGCATCTTCGGATAAAGTGAATGGGAACATCACGAGTCTCTTGGCTTCTTCGGAATGGCCTTCTATCTTCAATGATGTTGTTGTGGTGAGGAATCTTTGTAAATGCTTATTCGCATCTTCGTTGATTCTTCCAGCAAAGGGCTTGCTTTCTAACTGTCGGATAGTTGAAGGATGTAGTTGGAAGTGTGCTACGTTAACCGGTTGATTTACTATCGTCATTCTTCCAAGCGGTGCATTAGCCCTTCCATAATCACCTAAAAGCCTCTCTAGAGGAGGTGGATCAGCTGCCATAGTTTCAGGCTCGGATTCTGACTGTTCGGATGGAATAGATAGTATTTCTTCGTCTTCCGATTCTGAAACTATAGGTGATTCTTCTTTTGAAGCCAGTCTTTTCCGCTTAACTTCTCGAAGTCGTGCTCGCAATAATCTTTCTGGTTCTGCGTCAAAAAGAAGTTCAGCTGAGGCCTTACCTCGCATACAAGATTAGACAGTGATTAGTTGGGAGTAAAAAAAATAAAAACAAACAAAATATAAATTTCAAAAAAATAATTTTAATTGCAGAGCAATAAAATTCTAATTGACTAATTAATGACTTATATTTTGGCAATCCCCGGCAACGGCGCCAAAAACTTGGTTGGAAAAATAGCAAGTGTACTATTTTCACCGGTGTAGTTATAATGGGTTTTACCCCAAGTATCGATCACGAGGATTGCGTAGGAAACACAAGTTATTATGCGGAGTCAATTAAACAAAAACACATATGGTGTTGCTTTAAATGGTTAACGAAATAGATTAAAACACGATATAAAAGCTGAAATTAAAGTTGAGCTTTTGATATAAATTTAGAGTAATGCCAAGGTAGGTGTATGATCAGCCTTATAATGACTCTGTAAAAAGATCTCTTTAACAAGTTCATATGATGCAACTATTTGTCCTTAAGGGTGTTTTCCTAAGTCCTTAGTGAAAACCTTTTGGTTTGCAATCACAATGCCTAAGTCCTTAGAAACATAGGTTTGTAAACCAAAGATGCAAGTAATCAAGAATATTCAAATAACCTTACGGTATCCCTAGTCCTAGGTGATACTACAAGATTTAATTGTTTAAAAACCTTAACAACCGTAGTCCTACAGATTGTTAACCGTAGATCAATCTTGTTTTGCCGACAAAGAGAGCATTAAAAACATTAAACAATCAAATTGAAAAATACGAATACTTGATTAACGAAATACGATATTCAGAGTCGTTACAATTCAAATCAGGGACACCTCCCTGGCATTGGGGGGTTTAGCCTCTCATAATATTCAAGAAACCAAAATCAAAAAGTTTAGACATTACAAAGATTAGGAGAACTCTGATCTTCAATGGTGTCCACCGTTGAATCTCTTCGTCTTCCAAAACCTTGATGAAGCTATCTTTCTCTGCTCTGGAATTCTATCGTACGATCAAAAGTGTGTTCTCCTTGTCTCTCAATTCTCTTTTAATCCCTCTAGGTTTTCAGATCTCAGCCAAAATACCAAAATTGCCCCTGGGTCTTTAAATTGTAAAAAAACATCAAAATTCAGAAACTCTGTCCGCACCCGCTGACACGGCCGTGTCACTTGACACGAGCTGACCGTGGCAGCTTCTGCCACTTTTGGGGAGAATTCTTCAGCAGGTTGGACACGGCCGTATCACTTGACACGGTCTGACCGTGTCAGCATCTGCCTTCATAATTTGGCTTTGACTTCAACATCAAAGTTGTAGCCCTTTTCGTTAGCGAAATTTTGCCACCGGAACTGCGTCATTCCAAGTTACGAAGCTCCAGTTATGATCAAAATACTACACGCCTGTCACGATTTTCAGCTTCTTTTACACCAACACTTATGCAATTTACATCTGATCCAGAATTAACCTACAACCACCAAGTAGAGAGATCAAAAGCACCTAATAGACAAAGATAAATGGCGCAAAAACAAAATGCACACAAAATAACTAGAACTAGATGAATCAAAGAAAAATACTTAAAAACAACCACAAAGTGTTACCAAGTATGACGATCTTATGCCGAATTTATGACGAACTTAAGTAGAAATGGTGACCGATCATTGCCCCTTTTAACGAGTTGCTGTCCCAGGCGATTTCGCTTAGCGAGTTTAAGCTCGCTAAGCGATAGCAGAAAAAAACTAAATTTTATTTTCGCCATAACTTGAGAACCGCAACTCCAAATTGCGTCAGGTTCGAAGCGTTGAAAAGCTTATTCAATGCTCTATCTAACAATGACAAAATGGCAACCAAATTGATGATTTTTATCATCCTTATTTTGAACCTTATTCTTTGATGAATTGATTCCGTTGCTCAAAATTGCGCGTTTGAAGGGTGTCTTCGACACTTTATTGCCCATGCTCCAAATACGCCTCAATACCTACAAAATGAATAGAAAACTATCAAATGGTACATAAAGGAATCAAAACACGAGTATAAACAAACTAAACGTATTTACACACAAAACGGGGGATTATTCAACAAAATTTACACAAAAACACTATAAGTGCCACAAAACTATATATACAAAAGCACTACAAATTGACACTTATCAATAGCCGTTGAAATCTGTTTGAAGATTGCACTGAATATTCGTCTCGATTGGATCAGGAATTGCATGTGTTCATGGACGGATCTTATCTTTCGCATGATGATGATAGTTGGTTGCGTGTTTCCTTGGTTAAAGTTGTTTTTCCAACACGCTGCATGTGGGTTGCTTCTTCAATCAACCTTGGGAGTTGTTCCTTTTAATTTTTGCAACCGTTTTGCTAATGATGATGTTTTTAACGGCTTTCCTTTTGATTATGAACATTTGCATTTTGTAAGCTGAGATTGTATTTTCTTTACTGGGTCACATGTGACTTTGTCGTTGTTGCTCTTTGTATGTCACTACGTTACACCTTTAGAACTTATGATCATCTATTCATGTGATTTTCTTGTTATAACGAGACTTCATGTATCTTGATATTTCTGTTTAATTCCTTGAAGCTTGTCCGAGTTTCTTTTAGATGTTGTACTTATCTGAGTTTCTTTCTGATGTTGTGCTTGTCTGAGTTTCTTTCTGATGTTATCGTATATGGCTTATAGCATAATATCTGCGCAGTTAATGAAAGCATTAGTAGTAAAATTATTACTAAGAAAATATACGTTTGTTATCATCAAAACCAGATTCAGAACATAGATTCTCAATCTTGTTCTAACAATCTCCCCCTTTTTTATGATGACAAAAACCATGTATTTTGATGGAACAATTTTATGAGATGATAATAAATAGTAATAAAAAGGCAAGTGTATTTCATCCCTTTTTCATATGTTCAATCAAGTGATTTTTTAATCAATTCTTTTAATCATCAACGTTCATCAAAATCTATTATTTCTCCCCCTTTTTGTCATAATCAAAAAACTTTTAAGAGTTATTTTCTCCCCTTGAGATGTGTACTCCCCCCTGAATTAGATAACCATATAAACCTATTTCTTTCACATAGCTCCCCCTGAATTTGGTAGTTTTAGGAGTTATATATGAATATCAATGTATTTTTCAGTTGCTTTTAGTTCATATATATATATATATATATATATATATTTTCTGGTTTATAATTAAGAGTTCAACTAGTTTAAATATTTTGCAGATAACGTAAAGAATAATTAAACATTGGAATAGATCGTTATATTAAATTCAAAGACAGTTACAACTGAGAATAATCAAAAGCAAATTCTTCACACCTATAACTAGACAGAATGTTGCTCCTAGCTAACGCGGTTTGTCTAAGGTGAGTGTGAATTACAGCTTTCTCAATTAATTCAAAGATGACTCGCCCATAGGGTATATAGCAAGTCTCCTGAGAATTTCTAAAAGACAAAACAACTTCCTTCAGATGGGTAAAAATGATAGCTAGAAGGTTTACCTTACGACCATTACGAAGATAGATAGTAAGATATTTATCTCGTGAGGATAGAATGTTCTGACATATTCCTCGAGGCACGATGTTTGATATTATGAACTCAAACCAGATTCTGATTATGGGTTTTAGTTTCTTTGGATTATTATAGAATCTTTTGAGGGCGATAGGAAGCTTGGAGAAACCCGAGCAATGGATTCTAGCAAGGTGATCAAGAAACTCTAGAGATAAGAGATTCTGATTAGATGGACACTGAATTGCTTCAACAATGGAGTCTTTTGTAATGATAATTTTGGAGCTGAAAATGTGAGGTGTAATGCTTTGCCCATCACTGCTGACTGAAGCATATAGCCAGAAGTTCTTTACAATGTTTGGGTAAATGGGTTTGTTGAGGATTTCCTTATATCTGTTCCAGCCTTGATATTCAAAGAATGTGTGAAGACTGTACTCATCACTTGAGTTGCTTAGTTTCGTCTCGTTGATGATCACAAGCATGCTTTCATTTCCACAAAAGGTTTTGAGAGCCATGAGTCAAGAGTTCTTTGCAAGGAAGGAGGTTTGAAGGATAGGGTTAGAGGTGTTTTAGTTTGAGGGCTGAAGGCTGAATTTATAGGGATGAAGAGGAAGTGTGACGGTTTACTTGAAATGATTCAAGGTAATGATTTCCAAGAGAGATGGACTTAGATTAAAGTGTTTAATCATTACACAGAGCCATTTGGGAGGGTGTCTAAAAGATTTTGTGACTATTCGACTGCTCGAGGACATCTTTATTATGATAGTCTAGTAAACGATGAAGTTATGTAGACATTCATTATTATCCTACAAGATACCTAGAAAGGGTAATTAATGGATTTTGATTGTGTGTTAGTTGAGACAAACGAATATGATTGAAGTCCAAAGAAGATTTTTAAGAGTCCTTTTCAATGTTAGAATCTGAACGGGTTTTAAATAAGAATAACATGTTCTTAGGAACTTGATTCTGAGCAATCAGTTATGGGGACAGTTTTAAATTTAACGTGGATTTCCTCATTGTTATACTAATGATAAGGAAGATGAACATTACATTCCTGTGAGTGAGTTTAATTTATTCTATACAGATTAAAACAGTATAGAAAAAATCATTCAACTGGAAGTTTTAAGATACAAGAAACAACTTTGATCATCAGATTACTATCATTCCAGACTTAGGCATGACAGATTAAATCTTCTCCCATCAGTTTATTCAGATGACTTGCACACTGAGTGTTTTGATCAGAACTTCTGAGAGAATTCCTCCATAAGAGAAATTAGTCCTTGAGTTCTTCAATCTTGTTCACCCGATCACACTTTTCCGAAGTGAGAGCAAGCTCAGGCCCTACTTGTCCAACTAATCTCCAGATATTATCATTCATAATTAGTTCAGATAGTGTTCTCCCATATGGAATGTGGAAGTGTGTTTGATTTTTGGATATCCTAATGGTGTCCTTCAGATGGTTGAAGATTGTTTTAGGAAGATCGACCCAATAGTGGTGTGTTATAAGAAGCACAAACACTCTGTCATCATGAGAATTTGAACCAGATTTTAGGGTAAGGAAGGAGGTGTTCGGGATTGATTGGTTTATAAGGCACGGAGTCATCAAATAGGGTTCTGAAGGATTTTACCAACCTTAAGTCAGATTGAAACTCTTCAATGGTGACTCCAGATGAGACACAGCCTGTGGCTTTGAAAATTGATGGGGTGGTAATAGAGATGGGAATTTTGAAGATTTCGGAGAGGATGGTATTTCCATCATCATTGATTCTGGCAAATTTCCAAAATTCTTTTACCAACACAGGAAAAACAGGACCTCGAAGCATTGTAAAATAGTTTGCCCAGTGCTGGGTTTGAGAGCTTCGTATTAATTCTCTTGCATCATCCATAAGAGAGGCAAGATTTGGATCCTTCTTAGAGATAATCCTTAGGTAGTTTACATCTCCACGGTAGGTTATGGCAGACATATTTTGAGAGGATTTGAAAGAGAGATGGAAAGGATATTAGGTGTTGGGTGAAGATGTTTTGGTTAGAGCTGTTTTAGATCTAGAATTAGTATATATAGAAGATGATGAAGAGATGTCGGTCAAGATGATAGGATACTGATGCACACTCAAGAGTCCAGTCTTTTCTTATGATTTTTGGTGAGCATGCAGGAGCAGACAAGTGATGCTGACATACGTTTCAGTGTTAGAGTCAATTTTTAGTTTGACTTAGATTTATTAAATAAATGGTTATTTGACTAAGAAATGCATGTGGTAGTTAAGGCTAATTAAAAGTTACAGTGCATGCATGGAGAATAGGACAGATAGTAGAGTTGGTGGCAACGAGTGTTAGACATGCTAGAATGGTCTATATAAATTCACATATTTTAATCAGCAGAGTAATAAAATAAAGGATTAGAAAGATCTGACTATTTTTGAAGATACACCTTTCTTCCTAGTCTTTACTATGAGAGGTCATCTTCTTATGTAGAAGTTCTGTATGTTCCTGCTTCAGGTATTATTTTGTCGTGTCTTCAATCTTTGATCTGATCCGATAGATTGACTTTGACCATCTTGGCTTGAGTCAGCTACACTTGTTTATCTTGATTTTGAATGTCTTCATTTAAGCACATGTTCCTTTTTCTGATGTCTTGAGCCTCTTTAAGATTTGATGTTGATCCACAAACTCCTTATGATGTGTAGATAATGTTCACAGAGTCTTGAGGTTTTGTTCAGACATCTTCTGATTATACTGAGTGTTGGGATATGACTTGTTTTCTACTCAGTGTGGTTTTTCTCCTTCTGGATCTCTCTACAGGGTTAAGTGTTTGATCTTGAGATCAATATAAGAGCCATGCTCTGATACCAATTGAAGGTGGAGAAAAACACAAGAAAGGGGAGGATAGAATTGTCTTCTTTAAAATTTTTATTTCCCTTTCTATAAATCTTTTCTTTCTTCTTAGTATCTCATTTTTTGGATATGCTTGGTAAATTTTGCGGAAGCATGTTAGAGATAACACGACATAACCAATGAGATACATATTCATCTTAACTTCTAAACTCCATAAGAACTTCTGACTTTGCTCAGTACAGTTCTGAAGATATTCTACGTAAATGTTCTAAGTTAAATGAATGATACAAAAGATAAAAGACACATTCATTTTTATCCTGGTGTGGTTGTCGTTTTCTTTACCTCCCCGTTTCACTTGGGAGGACGGCACGCTAGACCCTTCACGCGAAATTTGGAAGGAGAATGCGCCCGGGGCGGGATGAATTTTATTTCAGTTCTTCCTACGATATCACACGAACTTTTTAATTATCCTACGAGTAGGAAAGGGGAAAAAGATCTCAAATAAACCCTAGGAGTTTGCTAAGTGTGGGGATTCACCTAGACTAGAAATTCTGGAGTCCGGGAGGTCGGTTATACATAGGGAAGAGTTTAAGCACCCTATATATCCGTAGTACTCTACGGGAACCTTCTCTGTGTCTATGTGTTTGTGTTTGTTGCTTATTATTGGGAAATTTTCTCCTTTGTGTTAGGAGAGGGAATGAATTGAATTAAAAGAAAGACAGACTGACTATTTTTGGTATTATATTAGCTCGCTGAGATTCCTTGTGAACCTCATGCCTACATATCCCTAATGGAAGTCAGAGCTTATTGTAGTTCGGAGAACTAATTAGGGAAATTAATTATTTTTGGTGCCTTGCTTAAAGCTCAAGGTTGAAGCTTGAATTAAATCTCTGTTTACAGTAAAGAGACATGAAATCATCTCTACAGAGAGGTATTTCTACTATTCCACCACAAACATTTAAAAGACTGACAGAATAACTGAATTCATTTCATTCAAGAGGGGGGCCTTACTTGTGTATGTGCAAGTATACCAGTCAACTGCGTCTTGAATGAAAGAAAGATGCTCATCCAAATTAGGGAAAGTTACCACATGCCTGGTTTTTACTGCCAGAGCATGTCTTTCAAAATCCTAAATGGGAGACTGATAAAAATTAAAATGTAATGTAATGTTTGTTTGTTTGAATGTGGTGAGATAGGAGAAAGATCTCTCTATAGAGATATGCTATATCCATCTACTGTATAAAATATTTGATTTTTAGCTGGCTTGTATGAGGCCCAAGCTTGAGGCTTTTGATTGATTTATTATTTTATTGACTCTGGGAGATAACTCTACTAGGGATTGACTTAAACTAAGAAGTATTTGTGTTCTGTACAAAGCCCAGAATTGAGGCTGACTCTAGCTGGAGAGCATTTATTTGATGGATTTTATTTGGTGTTCTGTACAAAGCCCAAAATTGTGGCTGACTCTTAACTGGGGAAGTCATTATTTCATGCCTTGTATGAAGCCCAAGGTTGAGGCTGACACTGACCAAGGATAAACAAATATGGATCCTAGATTCTGCTAAGGAAGATTAATGAAGATAAGGGTGACAGAGACTGTCCATGTCTCTCATTCCAAAAGGTGTACTCAATGTGAGATTGAGACAAATCTTAGCTTGTTTAAAGTCTGGTTTAAAGAATGTAAGAAACTCACCAGGATAGGCTAAAAGGTAACTAAAGACCTGTTCCTATGTTTATAAGAAACCTGATGGGTCCTTGTATACAAGCTCAAGAGGAAGCTGGGAATGCTTTTAAGAAGCCTGTGGGTCCTTGTACAAAGCCCAAGAGGAGGCTAGTCGAGGGTCGTCGAGGGTCCTTGTTATAGCACAAGAGAAAGCTATGTGGTTTTTAACTTATTTTGTCTCTAAGCAAATGGGTAAGAGGTTTCACCGGGAATAATTCCTCTTGGTTGGATGTATCCTATTTTGGGTTCTAAGGCTTTTTCAAGATGTTTCACCGGGAATAATTCATCTTGAGGGTTTGAACTAAAGATCTCTAATTAGGAAAAAGCCTTCACCGGGAAGACATTCTCAATCCTAGGCCATAGTCCTATAATATATATATATATATATATATATATATATATATATATATATATATATATATATATATATATATAGTTTAACTGTCCTAAGGTTTAAACTCAGACGTAGTTCTAATATATAAACAATATATAAACAATTTATATCTGACAGTAATTTAAATAAAGACTGTTAATTGAAAGCTATAAAGCCTAACCTGGATGGAGTGGAGGCCTTTGAAGGAGTATGTACAAAGCCTTACCAGCAATTTTATTGATAACAGTTGAATATTTATAATAAATAGTTAAAGGTTTTTGAAAACAGAAGAAGTGAAGATGGACATAGGTCTCATAGGTATCTGAAGAGTTTCACCGGGAATAATGACCTTCAAATACCAGAAGAATGTTTTGAAAACAGAAAGAAGATTTTGTAAATACAGTTTTGAAAACAAACTAAGAAAAGAAAAAGGTGCTGGGACTTACACTCTATTAGAGACCCAATGGAATATTTACTGTTTTTGAGAAACAGTTGGATAATGATTTGGAATGATTACTGTTTTGTTGTCTGAAAACCTTGATCGTCTGGCTAATCGGAGATTTGAAAACAGTTTAAATTCTTGACAACAGTCAACTTAATTAGGGTAATGACAAAGTCCATACCCTATTAAGACCTAAATGATTAGGGTTTTAACTCAAAAATATTTACAGGAGATTAGGTTTTGAAAATCAAGTGATAATTATATTTTTTTAAAACTATTAAAACAACTAAAAATATGTGATTTAAACCTAATTAAAACATATTAAAATAATATATTTTTTATGATCTTTTGGTATATTCTCAAAATAGATATATTAAATGAGAAGTGTGTGAAAAATCAAGAGAAAATGATTTAAATTGATGGGTGATTTAATTATGTGAAGTTGTAAAATAAGATGAAAGAAAATAGTGTTAAAAAAGGGGTTTGGTCTTGCCAAGGGTTGAACCCACGCCCTATAGGTCACCAAACAAAACAAATACCAACTGGGCCACGCGCGTGGCCTATTTAGGAAAGGAGCACATGTGATTATATGTGAAAGCAAAGCATTAAAATGAATTGGAAAATAAAATGAACAAAAGGTCTGAGGGGGGGATCGAACCCCAGACTTAAGGTAAGGCAAGGCTTTTGGACGCACGCTGTAACCAATGGGACACTACGATGAATTCGTAGGTTAAACACAAACCATTCAAAATATAATAAACTAAAACCTGGGAAATTTAAAAAATGGCGCCACCATCTTCATCTTCAACCTCAAGCTCCAAACATTTGAATTTGCTATCTCCTTCGTTTCTCAACCAAACTCAAAGATGTAAACATGGATTTTGCTCGTTTTTGAACAAGGATTATGATGGTATCCTTTGATTTTATTTATTTTCAGTGTAATTCAAAATTCGCACGCATGAACACTAAGAACCCTAAAACTGGAAATTAACATGAAATAATCTATATGTATGATATGATGCAATTGATTGAGGGTTAATGATCCTTAAAGGTGCAGAAACCAACTGGTAACTTCATTTTTAATTTATCATGCGTGAATTATAGAGTTTGAAGTTCATGAAACTTACCTCAGAAATGGAGGTTGAGCTCTGATCAAAGTGTGCTACAGAGTTGTTGCAATGATCCAGATAGCTTCAGTGATCCCTCAGGATGGTGTTGAGATGCTTGGCTTGGATTGAAACTGCCCAGAACTCCTTGCTCGACCCCAACTGATACAGCTCCAAGTGAGAGGTGAAGATGATGATTCTCCATGTATAGAAGTGTTCCAGAGGTTTGGATCACCTCTAAATACCTCCCTTGATGTGTTTGAATACTTACTTTCAAAGGAAGAGCTTTGGTTTGAAAAATCCGAGTCTTCTTGCCAAAGAACCTTTGAAAAACCTAAGTATGAGAAGAGAAGAGAGAAAGCAAGATTTCTGTTGCTTTGGTGTGTCTAATTACTGAGGTATGCTCTCTTATTTATAGGGAAAGAGTTCAGTGTGTTTGCAGAGAGTGAGCTTTGCTTAATGAGGTTAACTTGGTTACTTGGCTATGAAGAAATGTGAGAAAGATCCATATGCAATCATGAGTTCTTTGATACCACTCCCTAGCCATCGGTTTTGCTTGATCTGAGGGGACACATTTGATGCAGAAATGAGCTCTAATTGGTTGGGAGAAGATTCCTTTGATGAATCACCACTTGGCCATAAATTCTCAAAATGTAATCATTACATAATCACATGTTTTGGTTTTGGAATATTCTCTTCAAATATTTGTGCAATGATGCAAACGATTCTCTCCTATCCTTGCAATGTTTCTGAAGTTTAGAGGCATCATTTAGTGTAAGCACTTGCATAAAATTGCAAATTTCACACTTAGGCATGACCTATAATTTCACTTCAAATTCCTAACTTTGATCAATCATATCTCTTAGCTCAAAATGAATTTGGAGAAGGTTGAGAACAATTTGGAAAGCCCTTAACATGTACTTCAATTCATTAGTTTGGAGTTTCTTTAAAATCAATTGGGAAATTTGTGAAAAATGAGCTTGAAGTTTGAAGAAAACTAGGGTTTTTTGCTTGTTTTCATGAAGGCAACAACTTTGGAGCTCCATATCTCTTCAATGGTTGATTTCTAGCCAAAAAAATCATATGTGACAAAGTTGTTCATTGGATCAAAATCTACAACTTTGCTGTTGGAAGTTTTTTTCAGTTTGTACTTGAAATTTTGAGATATTCCCTTCCAAAGTTTTGAAAAAAAACTCTTAAACACTTAGAAAAATTTCTAAGTATGAAAAGTCAATCTTTGATTTTTGATTCTTGATTGATTTTCTTGATTTTCTTTGGTAAAATGTCTTTATTAATCATATATTGATGAGATTGATCCTTAAAAGTCATGTTTTGACTCAAAACCCTAAAAGTCAAAGGTGACCCTATACAATTGACTTTTCCAGATGAAGTGAAATCTTGGACTTTTGTGATGAACCAAACCCTCCTCCTCAAATGAATGATGTGAATGGATTATATTGAGGTAATAGAAGTTATTGAGCCATGTTTTGAGTTTTGGATCCATGTCCTGATTAAAAGTCAATTGTCCAGGGGAATTAGGTCAAAAACCCTAATAGTCGACCAGATGAAATTGATGACTGTAGATCTTGAATTGAAGTGTAATGCCTTATGGATATTGTCATATGGATCATTTGAAGATATTTGAACCATTTGATAGATGTCCTGGAGCTTTTTAGGGTTTCCCAAATGTGGTCCCTGATTATAGTCCTTGATGGGCTCAAAACCCTAGATTGGTGAATTAAGCAAACCTGAGCCCAGATGATTGGTGTCTAATCAATCATAGGTGAATAAAATGAAGCTTTTTGAGTCCTATGATTGCATTGGAGACTAATCCTTTCATTGATTGATCCTTTGCCTGAGCTCTTTTGTCTTTGAACATCCTCGATTAAGTACCAGGTGAATAAGTGACTGTTCTGAGTGTCTGCTTTGAACTTGATGCAAAGTATGGAGATGTGACATCTCAGGGGGGTTCAAAATTAGGGTATGACACCTGGTTCACCTTCTCAATAAGGCTACCTCCAGTCCACCCTCCTCAGGTGATTTTGCCTCTCTCATCAGAGGACTTAATCCACTATAACCAAACTAATTACAACTGCACGATCAACCGTCGTGACTAACTTCCTGCACAGCTAACTGCTGTGACTAACCCTGCACAAGCTACCTGCGAGTGACTAACCCCTAGATGATGAACCGTTCAATGATCTCAACAAGATATAACGTTCATCAACCTAGTAACTCCTACACAAGCCAACTGCTCATGACTAACCCTGCACAACCAACTTGTGTGACTAACCCTGCACAAGCCAACTGCTTGTGACTAACTTTAGACAATAAACCGTTCAGTAATCTCATGAGATATAACGTTTATTGACCAAGAACCCTCCAAGAGTCTAACCAGATCTCAAGGAATTCTCAAGTATCCATATCAGAGGATACCCAAGGAACACCAATTCTCTCAGAACTGTTCTTCTAGAGATTACAAGTGTGCTTCTTAGTCAAGCAGATTTTCTCCTATTCTAAGTACATATGTTTACGACACACTGACTAGAAGTCACTTCTGGTGCCTAAATAATCTATCAGAAGTTTCCTAAGATATAACACAGTACGAGAAACAACTATATGTGTTTTACATATAATTACAAGAAATCTTCTTGCAGTCTTCTTTTCTTCAACTTCTGGATGAGATCTTCTTCTTCTTTTAAAAGCTGATTAAGAGCAGTAGCTCTTGTATAAATTGCTTCTTGTTCATTGATCTTCATCTTCTTCTTCTTGAATACTGATCATGAAGCTTGTTACAGCTGATGACACGTTAATGATCATAAGTAAACATGGAACACTGTAGAGCAGCAACTCAGTGTATTCAGTTTCTTTGTCATACAACATGAGACGTGTTTGGTTCGATCAAGTATTTGTTGATTTCGTATAACTCCATTGGAGCATACTGCAAGACATGCAGGATTTTATTTTTCACTCTTTTTGATTCTCTTTTCATAGTCTTATGATATGTATTTCAACATAATAGTTTTATCACACACTTTGTGTGTGTTGCCTCTATTGGAGCAGCTTAATTAATTTTATGCTTATTTGCTTGCTCACGATGTCTCATACTCTCTCTTCTTCGTTTATGTTCTCATGCTCTACCGCACTCTTAAGATCCACTCCCTCAAGTTTGAAGTTTTCTCTTTATATATAGCTTTGATGTGTTACCGTTGGAACATAGCCGTTGAAATCTGTTTGAAGATTGCATTGAATATTCCTCTCGATTGGATCAGGACTCGCATGTGTTCACGGCCGGATCCTATCTTTCGCATGATGATGATAGTTGGTTGCGTGTTTCCTTGGTTAAAGTTGTTTTTCCAACACGCTGCATGTGGGTTGCTTCTTCAATATACCTTGGGAGTTGTTCCTTTTAATTTTTGCAACCGTTTTGCTAATGATGATGTTTTTAACGGCTTTCCTCGTGATTCTAAACATTTGCATTTTGTAAGCTGAGATTGTATTTTCTTTACTGGTTCACATGTGACTTTGTCGTTGTTGCTTTTTGTATGTCACTGTGTTACACCTTCAGAACTTATGATCATCTATTCATGTGATTTTCTTGTTGTAACGAGACTTCATGTATCTTGATATTTCTGTTTAATTCCTTGAAGCTTGTCCAGGTTTCTTTTTGATGTTGTGCTTATCTGAGTTTCTTTCTGATGTTGTGCTTGTCTTAATTAATTTTATGCTTATTTGCTTGCTCACGCTGTCTCACACTCTCTCTTCTTCGTTTATGTTCTCATGCTCTACCGCACTCTTAAGATCCACACCCTCAAGTTTGAAGTTTGCTCTTTATATATAGC
The DNA here is from genome assembly GCF_029867415.1 of Vicia villosa. Classification (NCBI taxonomy): domain Eukaryota; kingdom Viridiplantae; phylum Streptophyta; class Magnoliopsida; order Fabales; family Fabaceae; genus Vicia; species Vicia villosa. The sequence goes on from NC_081182.1 coordinate 167,556,942, forward strand.
TTTGATGTGTTACCGTTGGAACATAGCCGTTGAAATCTGTTTGAAGATTGCATTGAATATTTGTCTCGATTGGATCAGGAATTGCATGTGTTCACGACCGGATCTTATCTTTTGCGTGATGATGATAGTTCGTAGCGTTTTTCCTTGGTTAAAGTTGTTTTTCCAACGCGCTGCATGTGGGTTACTTCTTCAATCAACCTTGGGAGTTGTTCCTTTTAATTGTTGCAACCATTTTGCTAATAATGATGTTTTTAACGGCTTTCCTCTTGTTGTGAACATTACAATCCGAATCTGATAACAAGTCTTAAGAAGAAAACGAAGAAAAAGTTAACACAATTCAGCCCCCTTCTTGTGTTCTTCAAGCCAACAGTGTGAACTATTCAAAATGAAGGAAGATGAAGACATTGAAACCATGTTCTCAAGGTTTCAAGTTCTTGTGTCTGGAATTCAAGTTTTGAACAAGAGATACACTACATCTAATCATGTCAAGAAGAATCTTAGGAGTCTTCCTGTCATATATAGACCAAAGATAAATTCCATACAAGAAGCCATTGATCTGAACAAAATAAGTCTGAAAAGTTTGATCAATAATCTCCAAATCCATGAGATGGAACTTATTGGAGATGAACCAACGAAGAATTCAAATTCTCTTGTTTTGAAATCTGTGGATGAATCTGCTAAAACATTCAATATTTGGGAATCTGAAAAATCTGCTTCTACAACATGTTTTAAAGATAGAGTAGACAATAAGGAGATGGCATTTCTTATCAAGAGATATCAGCATCTGTAAAATTCATAACTTGAGTTGTAGGACTCCGATTGACGCGTCATTCGAAGCATTGCGAAACTAGAGTAATAATCTATAATTTGGTAAAATAAAATGAACCATAGGAATCAGATTTCTAGGAGTTATATTGTAATGAGATGGTAATACTTAGTGATTATATACTAAAAAACGTGGTTTTCATCGTGAATTGAGTTAACTCTGCTTTGTTGTGAATTAATGTTTGTATTTATGATGATCTTGATGTTATGATGTGAGTATTATGAAGCTTGTGATGAGGTAAGATGAACATAACAAATGATGATGCGTTTTGACTATCTGTGGTAGTATCTTATGTATTGTTACGTATCATGCATTCATAGCATTTGTCAGGACAAATAGTCCAGTGATGTTTTGCAGGATATTGATCCTGTGATGTAGGAAGGACGATACAGTCCAGTGATGGCCTCAATCCCATAGTGTGTATTGAGTGCAATTTTGTGAAGTGATCTGGTTCCAAGCGGGAACCGATCTTATTGGTGGGGATCTTTGGAGATAACGATGACTAAGTCATCAATGATGTTTTGATACCACATGCATGAGTCTTATGATGTTGCATTTCATTATTTGTGGCATTGCACAATACTTAGGTTATGTGATATCTTGGATTGATTCTTGGAGTATGATAGTTTGTATGTTTTAAGTGATGTATTTAATTGATTCTTGGATTATGATGTTTTGATGTGAAGAACTAGTGATTGCTATTATATTATAGATGTAGTAAACCATGCCACGATGTTGTTGCTATTGTCCATATGCCATAACTAATATATCTATTACTTATGCTTTTTATAATGATTATGATTTACTCACCCTTTCTGCTTGGAAATATTGCCTCGAAATGTGCGTAACTTGTAGGTGATAAAGATTAGTGCAAGAAGCTTAGGAGGTAGTTTTAGAGTGCGCTTATTTAGTTTCCTTTGAGTCCAATGGGTCATGCTCTGATATGTAACATCGGGGTTAGGATCGATTGATTGTGAACTTTAAATACTTGTGTTATTTTGAAGAATTTTGTATCACTTTTATAATCATGCAGTTGTAAGCATGAAGTGTGGTGATTTTGTTGATGTTTGAACTACCTTTCTCGGTATTGGTTAATTTATGAAGGAGTTTTAAGGATTATTTATTCCGCTGCAAAGTTTAAAATGGTTTGATTAATAAGTGCCAAAGATGCTGTTTATAATTAAGTGTTTTGCAACCTGTGTTACGGAGCAGAATCGTTTGTTACATGAAGTTACATGAAGATGTGACACTCTTGTGTTTTATTTGCTTTATTTTTTGTAAAAATACATACGAAATACGTTTGGGTTAGAAGGATGTTATAACTTATACATCCTCTGATGCAGAATCTGACTCAGATTTTGCTTTAGAATCTGAAGAGGAAGATGAGATATTTGTTAACTTATCTCATTATGATTTAATTAATATTTAAAAAGATGTTAAGGGTGTGTGTCGGGTTAAACCAAGACATGTGGAAATTATGAAAAATATTTTGATCTCTTGAAAGATGAATCAGATTTCTATAAAAACAAAGTTGTTGAATCTGATATAGTTCATATTACTTTAATTAATGACATGGGTGGCAAACCTCTTAATAAGTATGAAAAGTCTTTTAAGGAGTTTGTAATTTTTTGCTTTAATAGGACAAAAATGGTCTCTATGATGTATAAAGTTGAAAGAAGCAAAGGAGACGGTCTTGGCTATTCTGGAAAATCTCTGGATTCCTCGTCTGGAACCTGGAACAAACCAGAAGAACCTTCTTCCCCAAGATTTAATAAGAAAGGAATGTATTCTTACTTTGTTCCTATTGTTGACAAAGTAGAGGTTCTAAATTAATCAGAATCAAAAGCTGATGAATCAGAAAATTTGAATGAATCAGAACCATAAACCTCAAAGTCCAAGGTTATAAAGAAATCTGATCCAATGATTCAAAAGTCTAAATGTATGAATGATTCATAATAAGAGGAAATAATTCATTCTAGACATAAAACTGTTGAATCCAAAGTATTGAAAGATTTAAAGCCTTCCTACATGGTGGCTAAGGTACAAGGTCAAAAGAGACCTTTAAAAACTAACCCTAGAGTATCCATCAATCTATGGGTAGCCAAATGTGAAACTATTTTAGCACAAAATATAAGAAGAAAAGCTGAAGTCATGATACTTGGACTGTGGATGATTACAATATATGATAGAAGAAAGGCATATGTTCCAAATCCCAATTTTGAAAGAGGAAGTAAATGTGATATCTGGAAGGAACCAGAAAAGGTGGATGATTGTTACTGGTATTACTAAAGCCAATGGTACAACAAACTGGTGCTTCAGAAGTTATCCAACCTCTAAAGATCATCCAACTAAAAGAGCTCTTGGTGGCTCTTATAGTCTGAGTAATATCTGTCTCCTAAAACTTCCTTAGAAAAGACATTGCTGGAACAAAATGGTTTCCAAAATCAATTGTTCTTTTTTATATTTTTGTTGATGGCAAAAGGGGAAGAAGAAGGAGGATAAGTATTTAAGCATCTGAATATGATTGATTTAAATTTGTTTACGCTTAATTTTGAAGAATTATTTTATCGTGCTTCAATGAAAAATTTAATTAACCTAAAGATATAGAAATGATACATTCTTTGGAAATAATGTAAGTAGCAACAATATTAATTCAATGATTATAGATATTATTGTAGGATGTGGTCCAAACTTAAGCTTGAGGGACATGTTGCTAGATTGATGATGAGTTAATTAGGCTTAAGGTTTGAGGGATTTTCATTGTCTAGATTGGTTTGGTGGATCACATTGATCGCCTTAGTTATATCTATTAGTTTTGATTAATCGAAAGAATAATTTGATTTTAAAAAAATTATCTATATTTGTTAGTATTTATCGCTTCCAAAGTGTTCCATTTTTTTCTCTACAAACTCTAAAATAAACAAAAGAGCCCACTAAATAAAAGTTAAACCATAAATCAATGTATTAGAATTTAGGGAATTTTTTGTTCCATCCTATAGGGGTGAAAAACACCCTATAGAATTCCAAAAATGCCTCTGAAAATACATTTTTTTGTTAGATTTTAGTTAGTTTCGGAGATGCATCTCCGTTTTGGAACCGGAAATACATTTCCGGTTGTGCAGCAAATACATTTTTGGTTTGTCAGCAAATAAAATTTTTGTTTCAAATGTTTTTGTAAGTTACAAAATGAACCAGTTGCAACAAATTTTGAATACAATCCAAGCATAAAAATACAGTCAGGAAAAGTCAATACAGCCAGTAACCAAAATGATATCCAAATACTGTCAGTAACCAAAATGATATTCAAATACAATCCAAAAAGTCAATACACATAATATAATATCCAAACCAAAATACATAAAGATATACGAACTCTACTAGGTATGGCGGACTATGAGTCGGCCTGTGACCCTCCCAACGTTCCTCATACTGGTTCTCAAGAATATTTACCCCTAATTCCTTAGCGAGCAAACCTTTAATCATTCATCCTAAATCCTAATTCCTTAGCGAATTATGATGAAATTAAGCAATTGAGTTATCAAGAACATTCTGGTTACTATAGGGTATCCCTATTCCTAGGCAATATCTACTATAGTATAATTGTACAAAAACCCTAACACTGGCGGTCCAACCTAAGTGCTAGTCATACATCAATCCTGTTGGTCCGACAAGGAAAGCTTTAGCAACATTGCATAATTAAATTGAATATGAAAGACAAATAAATTATTGAAATTGGGAAATCAAAGTCATCACAGATGTTAATCAGGGACATCCACTAGCATTGGGGGGTTTAGCTACTCATATAATCCAAAGAAATTACAAAAATATCAAATAAAGACATTACAATATATATGATGAACTTTGATCTTCAATTGATTCCGCTCATGAAAGTTCTCCGTTCTTCTCCAATTGCATAAGCTTCACTCCTCAATCATATAATTCTTCCTGTCCAAAAAATCCCCTTAATCATCATTTTAAACTCTTCTAAATAGTGCAGACTCACTTAGGTCAGTTGGAAATACCAAAAGCACCCCTCTGGGTCCCAAATGGTTAAAAAACATAAAACTACTCGAAATCAGCGTCACTGGCTGACACGGCCGTGTCACGTGACACTGGTGGTCGTGTCAGCCCCCTAGAACCAACCAACACTGGTGGCCGTGTCCTACTTTTTTCTTTTTCGAGCTCAAGGTTTCGTCTCCTGACACTGCCAGTGTCCTGTGACACTGGTGGCCGTGTCAGGCCTCTTGTGACATGATATTTGGCATTTTTCACACCAAATGGTCCCGATTATTCCTCCAAACTTGCACGCACTTAAACACACAACCAACACATAAGATATAGAAAAATGCAATAAAACGCTAGACAATGCAAAGGAAAGATAACTGAACTAACTAATAAATAACCGTGTAAAAACCACCGATCAACGACTCTGTCGTCTGGTTCCCTCTGAGCGGTTCGAATGCAACAGCACATAGACAGTCCTCAGTATAACCTGCGTCAAATGACCTACCCGAGATACGGAGAAAGTGTTGTAGGATCCAAGCCTGAAATTACAATGATTATTAATTAGTAACAAAATCACAATAGTTACAAAATGGAATCATAATATAATACCAATAAATTTTACCCTCAGAAGTGTGATGTTGCCGGTCATCTGCTTCATCCTCCACTTGCATCCTTCAAATAACTTATGGCATAAGTACACCAAACAAGCTACCCCCAGTTCCACTCATGGATCCACCCAAAATCATCAAAGAACCGCATGTACATGATATCAGTGTAAGTGACATTGGTGTCCAAAAAAATGGAAGTGCCAACCAGATATAACATGTATGCTCTGATAGCATATGCTCTCTGATGGGCGACCTGCTCCGGATCACTACGAGCCTTTTGTGCTAGAAGAAGCTCATCATCAAACACCTTTTTCAACCAGCTATATATCTGACATGAGAACCACGTGTCTTATCCATCTCAACCATTGCTTTCTCAGGGTCAACTCCCAAATTATTAACCAACACCTCCTCTCTGTTGAACCTTTCATGGTCTAAAAACCTCATTCTTATTGGAAGGTGCAACAGACATGCGACGTCGTTGAGTGTGATCGACATCTCACCATGTGGTAGATGGAAGAAGGACGTCTCATGGTGTCACCTCTCAACAAAAGCGTTAATCATACCATGATTAACGTTGCTATATCCATAAAAGGTCAAGCCCTTCAACCCTGAAAGCACCAAGAGCTGATCAAACCATGGCTCTGCGAGAGGTATGAGTTTAGAGATCTTCCGTCCATGATTAATGATTTTCAGCGGATCACGTTTCTGCATACATGGTTTAAAGAAATTCATTAAACAAAAATTAATAAGAAATTTCTATCAACAAAATTAACTATAACAACAATTATAAATTTATACCTCTCAATCCTAAATATGTCGAGCAACATGACCTGTGTATAGAGGCAGCAATGACAAATCAAAAGGCCCTCCTCCAAAACCCTGAGGTGCCACCTCAGCTGCCTGGGCCTGAGGTACCGCAGATGCCGCCTCAGCCTGCTATGTCTCTGGCTATGTCTCGGGTGGGAGTCAGATGTCTCTCCTACCTCAAATACTATAGGTGACGACATGCGTCTACGGGAGGACGGAGGCGGGGACTGAACTGAAGAACCTCTTCTGCTACGGGAGGAAGATGTAGTAGGTGTAGAAATAGGATCACCCTGGGATGCAGACGCATCCAGCACAACCTGTCCAGATGCAGGAATCTGGGATGCCTGACTCCTTTCCCTATGCATAGAAGCGTGATGTGTAAGCCTGCCATGTCTCAGTCTAGAAGCTCTCTCATAAGCCATTTCTCCTATAGAATAACGAAACAAACGTTAATAATAAAAATCAGACTCAATACAAATGAAAAAATGCAGACAACATAAAATCAGAGATGCATTTCCGGTTTTTGATGAAACGTTGGACAAAACCGAAAATGCATCTCCGGTACTACCTGCAACTTTTCAGTTTCGTCAATGGCGAAGCTCAACCACCAAGACCTTAAAAAACCGGTTATTGATCGTAAAAACAACATAAATAAAATGTGTATTTTGACTTCTAAGCTTGCAAACACTAAAAAAACTTGAATTTTAGACCCTAAAATAGAGTTTGTAGATAAAATTACATATTCTCCAAAAAGTTCAAAAACAACTTACAAGTGATGAATTTTCTTGTTTCAATCTGGTTGAACACTAAACCTTGTCTTATGCTTGATGATTCTTGATGAACTTTTTGCAAAATCGGATGATTTTGATACAATGGGGGTTGAGAGGGTTTGAGTGGTTTTTGTGTTTTGAAAATATTTCTGAAATGAGGAAGGGGAAGAGGCAGCGCGCGTTTAAGTGGCAACACGAATCGGAAATGCATCTCTGGTTCTATACCGTAAGTGCATTTCTGGTTTGTTTCTGCGTGGAAACGTTCTTCAGTCTTAAAAATTCATCTGAATTTGCGGCGCTTCCAGAAATACATCTCCAGTTCCTACCCATAGTTGTATTTTCAGTTAGCTTAAAGCTATTACATAGGATCTCGTCCACCAAAACCCCAATTTCTAAGGTTTTGATGCGTCGCGAAAATGTATTTCCGATTTCCAAAAACATTTTTGAAAATTCACGTGATGCGTAAAAAAAAACATAGAGTGGATTAAGAAATTCTCAAAATTTATTATTTTTTAATTCGTTTTAATATCTATCTTTATTGTTAAATGTTTATCCACATGTATACCAAAAGTTCTCATGTGCTTTCTATCTTCATTGGTAAGATTTACACAGAATATAACCCATTCACAAGCCACGATCTTCTTTATAAAATAAAACATTATTTTCTTGCCCTTTAACATCTTTTTGTTCCTACTAGAATAAAAATATAAATCACTAACACCTCTTTTAAAGTCTCACCTTCTGACAAAATATGTGGCCAATTTTCATAAATAGTTAATCATATTTTTAGGAAATTTTAACATTGGTGCTTGAACTTTGATATGCAATATTGAATAATAGAAGAACTAACGTTCAACATTTAAAAAAAATAAATTAAATATACTAGGAGCAAACTGAACATTTGGTAAAAGATAAAGTTAAAATCATTAAAAAAAACAAAAAATTTGATATTAAATTAAAAATATGACTAGTTTATTTATTGAAATTATAATATTTAACAATAAAATTATTACTAAAAATTAAAAAATGTAAACATTAATAATATTTCTAAAATTAAATATAGTTTTATCACTTACGTATAATATATCTTATCTTTTGTTTACTCATGTTTTTTTTTTTAAAATTGAAATTACTTTGTATAAATGGTTTCTTTAGTTCAGGTGATATTACTCATGTTAGAGTTTTTTTTTTTTACTTTTAAATTTTAATACATTTGAAAAAAATTTTAAAAAAATATATAATTGTTTGTCAAGGTAATCTTGAAAACCTTTAATTTAATTTTAAAAAAATGAATTTTTTTGTATATTAAAAAATGGATTCTATAAAAATATTTTTAAAAATATATAGGTTTCTTAAATTCGTTTTCTATAAATTAAAAAAAAATTAAATTTGACATCATAAAATATAAAGATACAATATTAAAAATTAAAAGATTGTTAAAATCACAGTCTTATTTAAAATTTGTATCTCATAAATGGCTTTTATGTAAAACTATCTGAAATAACTTTAAAAATAAGTGATTTTTGTGAAAATTTTGATTTTAATTTTTTTAATAAATTGATAAAATATTTACAATAATATTTTAAAAATAACTATTTGAATAAAATTTTCATTTGACCATTTTTAAAAAAATTTATTTATAAATTTTTTTACACAAAAATATACAATAATATACAAATAATTATAACATAAAAAACGAACCTTTCATTTGTAACATAGATTCTATTAAGTCATTACAAAGTATTTATAAAAAATAAAACAAAAAATAATTTTATTTGTAATTTTATCCACATCAAATAATAATAAGAGAAATATTTATCTTATTTTTATTATTTCATATTTATTCAATTTTTTATTTTGTTATATTTTTATTTTCTTTCTATATTTATGATTAATTAGGCTTTAAACATATATGTTTGTTATAGATTATTTTTAAAAAATGTTTTTTCAAATAAACTGACAAAAAAACAATAATTAACTTTAAAATGTAAAATTAATTTAGAGCACATTTATTTCAGTTTATTTTTTAATTATTTTTTATAGTGTTACATATTTTAATTAAAAAATTTTACATTTTCTTTTAAAAACTTCAAATAAATTTTTTATTTAAATATTTATTGCTGTTTTTTTTTTACGGATAGTTATTATTAAACTTTTATTTTGGATATTAAAACTCCAAAATTTTCTTAAATTTGAATAATTTCAAATAATTTTCGTAGGAATTAATTTTAAGATATATATATATATATATATATATATATATATATTAATAAAATTATTATTTTAAATATGTTTTAAGATTGAATAATATATATTTATATTAGAGGATATCAATGCTAGTTTTTTAATTAATACAAAACAAATTTAAATTTATTTTTAATATTTTAAAAGAAAAATAATTTTTTAAAAAAAAAAATTAAAACAAACATACCTTTAATTGCTTTTTTAAAATCTATTTTCTTTAAACAAAACATTTAAATTTAGAAGCTTTCCATTTTAAAAAAAATAATTTTTATAATATTAAACTAACTCTGAATTTTTTTAATGTTTTTTTAAAAACGAAAAGAAACTCACCTAAAATCTCTAAATGTTTAAATTTGAAAACAAACTCACCTAAAATCTCCAATTGATTTAAAAGAAAGTCATTTAAAAAAAAAAAACAAATCTAAAACAAACTCATTATATATTTAAGCCAATATTTTAGTAAAATTTGTTGTTTTTAAAAAAAATTAAATATAAAGATAGAAAATTGCGACGAAAATAGTATACATTCAATGAGCTTACTTGTTTAACATAACATAATCCTCTCTTATCAATAAAGTTTCTTCCTTTTTTACTGTACTTTGATGAAGTGAGCGCTTTGCATCAATCTCAGTTATCATCACCAGGTATCATCAATTCTTCACTACCCAGATGCAAATTCCTCTTCAATTTTGTTCTGTTCAAACAATTTATGAATGCTTACTTGTTGAATGCTGAAGCTCATACTTTTTTTTGGTGTTTGTTTTTTTTGTTACTAGCTTTGAATTGGGTCAACCCAGGTTGAATTTCAACAAGTTGGAGTTTTTCAATTGATTTCTGTTTGTTAAATCAATTTACATGAAACCCTTTTGAGATCTTCTCCAATAATTTTGAAGGTTAAGAAGTCACTAGTAGGTTATTGGGTATAGTTATTTGAGCTATGGATACAGATTGAGGAACTATATGTGCTGTGTGTTTGAGGAAATATCATATACCCTTTGAGCATATTTATCTTATTTTGTCTCTGCGCAATTGGTCGAACTTCGTGATCAATTGTTATGTTTCTGTGTTTATCCTCTTAATTTAGTATCAGATTTGGGTTGTGTTTTGTTTAAGGTTGTTTTGTTGGGCTTTAATCTTTAGCTATGTCAGAGAAGAGTATGGTTCCCTCTAGGTTAATGTTTTGTGTGATGCTTATTTCTATGTTCCTTTTGGTTCTGTCTTCTCTTTTCCTACTTCAGTTTAGTAGTCATTCTTTTATACCTAGATCAGTTTTGGAGCTTATCATTGTCAATAACTCATCGTTTTACTTTACACCCGATTTCAAGAGGGAACAAATCGTGCTCCCTACCGATTCTTCTGAGGATTTAAAATTTCAAAAGTTGAAACCTAGAGAATCTGATTGGAAAGTTTCCAATTCGAGCGAGAGAGAACATTCTGTAGAACAAGAAATGAATATGGCATGTGACCCGAATCGGGCTCTATTGAAAGTATTCATGTATGACTTGCCTCCGGAATTTCACTTCGGGTTATTGGGTTGGAAGGGAAGTGTAAATCAAACATGGCCTAATGTGGATAACCCCAGTCGTGTCCCACGTTATCCCGGGGGACTTAATTTGCAGCACAGTATTGAATATTGGCTCACACTTGATATTCTATCATCAGAAAATGCAAAAACTGGTCGGCCTTGTACTGCAATTAGAGTTCGGAATTCAACTCAAGCAGATATAATCTTCGTTCCGTTTTTCTCTTCTCTGAGTTACAATCGGCATTCCAAGGTTCAAGGGGAGGGACAAGTTAGTGTTAACAAAATGTTGCAAGACAGATTGGTACGTTTCTTGAGAGGGCGCAAAGAATGGAAACGTGCAGGTGGGAAGAATCATCTGATTGTAGCTCACCATCCTAACAGCTTGTTGGATGCGCGAAGAAACTTGGCTTCTGCTATGCTTGTGCTTGCAGATTTCGGAAGGTATCCTGCTGAGTTAGCAAACATCAAGAAAGATATAGTAGCTCCCTATAAACATTTGGTGAGTACTATTCCAAGAGCAGAATCACCTTCATATGACGAACGATCCACACTTGTGTATTTCCAGGGGGCGATATACAGAAAAGATGTAAGTTTTTTTGGTACACTTGTGATATATTTGTTTGATGCGCTATTAGTTTATAATGAAAAATTTCTATTGCTGTTAGGTGATACAATTTCTTTACCTGTTTCCTTTGACATCTATTGATATATTGAGAACATGATAAATAAGGATCAATTTATTGGAAACTATAACTTATGATGCACTGACAGACAATGTACACGTCCGAGACACTGATACATGTCAGATACCGGATATGTTCTTATTCTGAAGTTTCACACTTCATAGACTATAACATATCCTGTAATATTGATTTGTGAAAATCACTGTGTTGACGTGTTTTCTGAAGTATTTTCTATCAATACTACTTCGCTTAATAGTTTTAGCATATTCTAGACGTGCCGTGTGAATTTTTCTTCACTTAATTTATTAACTATCATGTTGAAACTTTAGGGAGGAGTAATTCGTCAAGAACTGTATTACCTTCTCAAAGATGAGAAAGATGTGCATTTTGCATTCGGAAGCATAGGAGGAAACGGTGTTAATCAGGCAAGCCAGGGCATGTCGACGTCCAAATTCTGCCTTAACATAGCCGGAGATACTCCATCTTCCAATCGACTCTTTGATGCCATAGTAAGCCATTGTGTTCCCGTGATCATCAGTGATGAAATTGAGCTACCCTACGAAGATGTTTTGGACTACTCTGAGTTTTCCTTGTTTGTTCGCGCCGCTGATGCCATAAAGAAAGGCTACCTGTTGAAATTCCTTCATAAAATCAAGCGCGAGGAATGGACCAAGATGTGGGAAAGATTGAAGGAGATTACGCACCACTACGAGTATCAATATCCATCCCAGCCCGGGGATGCAGTGAACATGATTTGGCAGGAAGTTGCGCGGAAGAAATCTTCAATTCAGTTCAATTCACACAGAAAGAACAGATACAATAGATCTCAGCTTCTTATCAAGACTAACTGAAATACTGAGATTGTGTTTTGATGGAATCATTTGACTCTGTTGCATTCAACATATCAATGGGAGAGAGATAGACCTTGTTTCTGTAATATGCATCTAGCAAGCTATGTACCCCTCCCTTTTCACTCTTTTTTCCTTATCTGTGTTTTTCATCTTAATAAAAATTTAAGTATTATTTTCCTCTGTTAGCTTAGGTTCAGAAAAATTTAGGAAATCTCTCATCGGATTCTCACCCACCATGCGCGTTTCCAAAAATGCCCTTGGAGGTGTAACTACATAAGCACTTATTTTTATTTAATGTTGAATTGTTTCCAAAAATATTTTTGGGTATTATAAGTCAAATAAATTTCATTTTGTCAAATGAAAATATTTCCACAAACTATGTTCTGGATATGCACCAATATTAAATTCTTTTGAGGGGGAATTTTGTTGTTTATTGAGATTTTTTCTGACTCGAAAGATTAGTTTCAATAGTTACGTGCAGAAGATTTCCGATATTTAAAAAAAAAATTCAAACTTAAATCCATTAATAAAAACAGTTTTTAATAAAAAAAAGTGCATTTGTAATTCTAAATTTAATTAAAATACAATTGTAAACTTCAAATCGAACACACAAAATCTTATAAATATAAGTCCTTTAAGGGTCTGTTTGGTAAAAATAGCGGTTGACTGATAAGTTAGCTGATAGCTTATAGCTTATGACTGGTGGCTGATGACTCATGACTTATAGCTTATAGCGGATGGTTGAGACTGATAGCTTATAAGCTCGTTGAAGTGTTTGGTAAAATTAGCGGTTCAATTAACTTATAAATGTAAAATGACATAAAAGATATTTAATATATAATTATTTCATTTTAAATTAAAATAAATTATAAGGGTTAAAAATGAATTTTAATTGAAATAATAAGGATAAAAAAGGAAGAAAAAGTAATAAGCTATAAGACATAAGCTAAAACGCTATTTGAAATAGCGTCTGGAAAATAAGCTATAAGCTAGTAAAATAAGCTATAAGCTCGTGATGAAAAGACCGTTACCAAACGGGTCTAAATTATCATATGAGCTTATAAGACATAAGACATAAGACATAAGCTCGAAAACATGTCTTACCAAACAGAGCCTAAATCTCTTCATGAACTTGCACATTTTTTACCATCTAGAAGTGATGTTAATGTACAAACTGTGGTAAAGATGATAAAATTGCTTTTGTTTGATCAAAATCAAACCGTCTAAAAAATCCAATTCATATTTTTCTTTATAATTCAGAATATTATTAAACTTAAATTTGATTTGTCGGAATTTGATCAACGGTTACCATTGTTTGAGCGGGTTGAAAAAATATTATTAAATTTAAATTTGATTCATCTCAATTTGACGAAACCGTTATCATTGTCAAAACGGGTTGAACGTGAGGAATTCCAACTGTCCGAATGCTGGATCCGATAAAATAAATTCATACATATTATTTGATATAGAAAAGAAAGAAGAAAATTTCACTATAACATCTATAAATATCTCTACAAAATCAGAAATGGTGGTGATACAAAGAGATGAGTTTTCAGCTGCAATTCTTCACCTGACAAACAAACTCAACAAAACTAATAAACTAACCAACATTGGAACAACATATGTCATTTAACAAAACATTTCAACTTCTATTGTGAATTGGGTCTGACCCTTTTTTGACTGTCCTTTTGTTTGATTGATTAGCATCAAAAAATGTCATTGAAGGTGAAGGTGCCAAATCCATCTCTGCTTCCAAACCCTCCATTGCATCACCCTTTAACTCATGAGAAACTTGCACAAGATTTTTGGTTCTCAAACCACATGCAATGTATGAATGAGAAGCTAACATCCCAACACAAACTAAAATTAAGAATCCTCTAAAACATGAGAAACTCATGTTTGAAACAAAACTTCAAAAACTCGTTAGTTTGAAACAATGAAAAAAGAAAGAAAGTTACTAACCTATTTGTTATGGCTCATCACATGATAATATATATTCTATGGGATTTTGAAATGTTAAAGCAAAAAGCATAAGAAGCCTAGAACAATATGTAGGGAAGTTATAGATTCACTTCAATCATAAGCATGATATAGAAGCAATCAAATATATAAGGCTGTTTTAGAAGACTGACAAGTTTGAATAAAAAGTTAAATGGAACAATATCCTAATGGAAGACAAGTATCTTTTCATTCATCAATTTCCTTACATTCCTTTCATTTATCATTGTGATGCTCTTTTTCACCAAACAAAGACCGAACCTTTGTCTTGTAACACTTTGTTGATCTGCCACGTCATCTTACCTTGTTTACATGTCCTTTTATGGTTTGAGAAAAATATAATCCTATGATGTTTGATTAAGTATATTATGTTTTTAGTTGTAAGGTAAAAAAAAAATAAAAAATAAAATAAAGCAAACAAAACTAACTCTTAATAAAAGTTTTTTATGCAACATATACTTCACAAATGTGGTTAGGTTTTAGGAGAGAATAAGTGTGAACTAAGAGTGTTAGTTACTTTAATTTGGTCATTTTCACGTATTGTATCTTTGATGTTTTGAACTAGGAGAGAATAAGTGTGAACTAAGAGTGTTTGCCATAAGATGTAAGGAAAATGTGGGATAAGAGGATGTTTTTGTGGGTGATGCAAGTACAATTTCAACTTCTTCATGTCTAGACAATTTCCATAGCAAAATGATTACAACTAGTGTCCGACATGAATTTTTTAATGCTAATTATTATCATCCTAGAAGAATAGGAAATTCAATATTCTTCCAAGGATTCGTGAAGTCACTATAATCTCATACACCACGAAGATAAATTGGTATGTATTCTGAATCGGGGTCCCCACTATCAACAAAAAATTTTCACCACGAGTTCTACAATGCCCCTAGAAGTCAAGATGCTTCTTAACTTCTGTATAGTTGAGCTCTTTGCCATTCAAGGATCTAAATGCTTTGATATAGGCACGAGCTATCAAATCATCACGGTACGCCTTAACAAACTCTAGATCCATCATAGAAATTCAAGAAAAAATGAGCCATGGCCAAACCCATCTACTTTCTCATACACGGTCCTCTATATTTCTATCAGAATGGGGATTCGTGGGAACGCTACCACTTTTGTCAAAACCCCTTGGACTCAGAATTATCACTAAGTACTATGAGATTTAGAAGGGGATCAATAACTGCAAAAGGAGCAACATTCAAAACCTCTAGGTCAACTAATACAATGGAGGGAGAGGCGTCACTTATATCGTTACCAGTAGGTATATCTATAAATTTTGCGAGTCCATCTCCTAAGCTTACAATTTCTAAGAAGAAAGAGAAAAAAAAACAATAGTAAACAAGAGAGATATAAATGGTACTTGAAAATACTGAAAAAATGAAGTTAACATCATTTCTAATATCCAAGTTGAAAGTGCTCGAGTCTGGGAACTTTTTAGAAACTTGTTCTGCAGGTACAAAAATAAACCATAGTCCACACCTTATGGCTCCATACTCGTGAAGTTGAACCTTCAAAACCCATGTTTTTACTATGTTTGCATTGCATCCCTTCATGCATTCATGCATTTTAAAACCAAAATATATTTCATGGAATTAAAAGAAACCATTTTTTTTGTAAACATTATAGGAATGGAACATGAATGAAGAAAAACAAGAGGTAAACTTTTAAGAGTTTACGGGTAGAGGAGTTGAGAAAGCTAGAATCCCTAATTGTCAATCAAGAGAGGTTTTGTGACAAGTATGAAAGACTGTTATATCTCCTCAATACAAAGATGAAGGAAGGGATTCTCTTCACATTGATCCAATTCTATGATCCCTTGTATCATTGTTTTACCTTCCCTGATTATCAACTTTTACCAACCTTGAAAGAATATGCATGTATCATAGGATTGCCCATTACTGGAAGGATTCCCTTTACTAGTTTGGAAGAAGATACCAAGATTCATGACATTACAAAGTTCACCCACTTAAGGAAGGATGAAATTGAGAAGAATATGGTTACCAAAGGAGGATTACCTGGGTTACCTGCTCAGTTTTTGATAGAGAAATCTCTCACCTTTTCAAAGGAAAGAAAGGTGGATGACTCTGAAGCTGTCTTTGTCCTGCTTGTCTATAGATTGTTCTTGTTCCCAAATATTGACAACTTTGTTGATATGAATGTAATTAAAGGAAACCTTGTTCCTACTTTGCTTGGGAAAACTTACTATTCCATTCACTTGAGAAATTACTATGGAAAGGGAATGATCACGTGTTGTACTCCTTTGCTATACAAGTGGTACATCTCTCATTTGCCAAATACCAATTATTTTTGGGATTTTCCAAGAAAGATAAAGATGGTCACAAAATATTATGACTCTCACCAACACGGATATATTTTGACAACTATTTCTGTAGGATGAAGACCCTGGATAGTTCTGGTGATTTTCCTAATGTACCTTTTCTTGGTACAAAGGGAGGAATCAATTATAGCCCTGTTTTAACTCGTCGTCAATTTGGTTTTCCTATAGAAAAAAGACCAAAGAATATCTTATTAGATGGATTCTTCTTTGAAGAAGGGATAGAAAACAAAGAGTTTAGAGAATGGATTGCTAATGTTTGGCATCCAAGTCATAGAAAATAAATAAAAAATTGGAATACCATAGGGGATCTCTCACTTGAGCATTTTGTGTAGTGGATTAGTGTAACACCCTTCTAAACCCCGCGGAAATTAATAATTAATTCAGAGTAAAACATGAAAACAAGGGTGCCACAATTCCAATTAAAACAAATTTATCATAAATTCCATTGTCATGCTTTCACTAAGGAACAATTCATCATAACTCATAAACATCTCATGTTAACACAGCGGAAAATTCATCTTACGGATAAGCATAACATCATCTATGCAACATCCCACAGAATTAATACAATAATAACACGATAGATTATCATCAAAAACTCTAAGCTAGCGTTCCCCCAGTGTTACAATATCAGAGCATGACACCTGACGCTACACTAATACACTGACTTATGAGCTAATCCTCACCAAGTCGAAAGTAGCTATCCTCAATCTGTAAATGTCAACAGTAAGGGTGAGTCTCATCACAGTTAACAAATGTTATTGCATCTTAAATAACAATACATCATAGTTATATCATTCACCCAATTTCATCATATTCAGATTATCAGGAACATCCATCATTTACACAAATGCCAACATAACACATCTTTCAAATATACAATCATACTCAATATTAATTCAACAAAACACGCAACCAACACATCATCAATATTTATAACCCTGGAATACTTCCATTCATGTTATAAAAGTATGCATATGTATGAACTGACACTATGCATGTGGTACCAACCTCATCAAATGGGAATAACCCATGACCGATCCAACATCATCAAGATACGGCCCTGCCAGCACAGATTCCACACAATGGGAATCATACCCTTTACTGATCCAACACATCATCATGGATACAACATCATCAATGAATATGAATGAATGCAAACATACATGAACATACTTATACCATCGTCAAGTCTAATGAGTAACATCATCAAATACCCATTTCATCATCATCATCATCATCAAGTATGTTTATTTACATTAGCATCATTCAAATACAATCAATCATCATCATCATCATCATCATCAAAGAACATACATGTGTCCACATCAATCATCATCATCAATAAGAAGAACACACATGTATCCACATCATTCCAAAACAAATCAATCAACATCATATAATTCCCAACAAATCATCACATCATAATGTTTTTCAAAACAACATCTTATATTGTCACATTTCATCATATATGTCAACAATACACCATCCAATTAAACAAATCATCACATGATTAATATTTCAACATAGGATGTATTTGACACATCTCATCACATATATGTACAATACATCATTCACCAAGAAATAAAATCATATTTAAAAATAATTGGATTCACACCTCATTCCATCATTTGAACACGTAGACTATCTCGTAAGATTCATCGTACTCGAAACGATACTAAAAACGGACCTACGGTTCGAAAGTTACACATCATTTAACTTTTCCGAGAAAACAACTATCGCTACAGCACGCGGCGCAACCAAGGTTCGCGGCGCGACCTGAACCACACAAACGCGTTTGCGGCGCAACCTATGCACGCGGCGCGAAGCAAGAAAATAAGTACGCCTTCGCGGCGTCAACACTGGGACGCGACGCGATCTGGAGATTTCACAGACTTTCAGGTCTGCGTCAGATCCTGCGATCTCACCCAATCTGAGTCCAAAACTGACTCTAAACATCATATACAGGAAGTTAATCATCAATTGCATCATTATTCATCATCACACATCAAAACAACACATAATCAATCAATAATCCATGCAATTTTCATCAATTCATAACCTCCCTAAACCTAACATATAATCCAATTGACTCAACAACATCCCTAATCAATATTATTATCTAAGAACACGGTAATAGATGATAACCGGAGAGTCCCCCCTTACCTTAGACAAGAGTTCTTGATTGTTCTCTCCCTCCATTGCTCCTCTTTCACGTTCTTCGTGTTCCAAACTCTCTTCACGTGCCTTTCTCTTATTCCCAATTCCTTATTATTTTATAAAATAACCTTTAATTAGAATAGGGCCTTTACTAACACTACACCCCCTCATTCCTTACATCACACATGGCCCAACATCATAAACCATCATTTTCCAATTAAAATCCACAAACCACCAATAATTCTAATTATTAATTAAATTTCCATTTAAATTAAAAATTAAAACATACGGGTGTTACAACTCTCCCCCACTAAAAGAGTTTTCGTCCTCGAAAACATACCTCAAGTAACCAGCTCGTATAAGAGTCCTCCACCTGACTCTCCAGCTCCCAATTAACATTACCATCAATCAATCCTCTAAAATCTATCTGACATAACCAACAGGAAACATGTTTCATACATTCAAATCCCAGTTCTTACGTCGCATTTGACTATCCAAAAGTATACCACTCGCTATATCTCCAAAAGGTTAACAACAACAGAACATTGAGGTACAACCTATACAATACGCTCAACAACTGAGTAATACAATTACACAATTTATAGTATGATCACACTTGATCAACAATACAGTAATGTATTCCATCTACCGAATGTACCATCCTTAAACATACTTTTTCATTTGAACGATGAAATAATACTTACACTTTTCACCAACTGCTTCCTTCAAGAAACTCAATACTCATATTCTTATACCATTGAATTTCAACTATCTGACTCCTCTTAAGTCACACCATCAATTATTCAACACGTTACATTCCGCTTTTTCCGCACTACTCTGATTACTCATCACAATCATCTATACCAAATAGATGTCTGAGTTTTACCATATTCCGACTCTCTTTACATATTCGTTCAAGAATCATTCTTCATCATTCATGGTACCAATTTACCACTCAGTAATACTTACTCGCACTCAAAAACAAATTCCTGAGTTACTACATCTATTAAAACATCCTAACCATCGGAACGAGTACACACACAAGTAATTATAGTCACACTCATTAGCATCAATATACCGTCGCTTACAAAATAGCTCAACTGAGTCTCGCTCTCTACTAATAGTCAAATCAACTTCGTCCTTCATAGAGTGTAATTCCTCATTATATCTGGAATCTACAATATCACCCTAATAACACAAAATTATTACAACATCATATAGCATCAACTCTTCGTTTTAATTTTACCGAATACATACTCATTAATTACGTACAACCATAATAACATATTCATCATCTCGGCAATTATTCAAAAGAGTTCTAATCCTCTGGCACGGCATCCTTACATCCACTAGATTCTAAATCCAACATATATATCAATACATATTCTCTATGTAGGCTTCCGACATATTAATTCCTTACTGCCCGCGAGTAGTACTCATAACACTAGTCCACATCACACTTTCGCTGCGTGACTCTGATTACCTGTCTTAAGTCATTTGTCCATCATGTTGCACTCTTTCATATTCACCTCTTCATAAGTTCACACAACATAGTGAGTTATTATTCCCACGGCTTAGTATTCATCACATCTTATACCATTAAGGTAACAAAACAAGCTCATCTTATCTATATGATTCCATCTACTACCAACAAGAGATTTAGGGTGATCAAGTCCTAAATTTGTCAATAGATAGTTGACAATCATATTTAAGCATAAACCGTCGTTACTACATAATAGTGTCCTTTCCGAGTTTGCACTCAAACTCATTAACATCGTCATAGTTCAATAATTCACTACGGTGTCCTACTTCTAGAATATTCTTCCGAAGCTCAAAACATCAGGAATACAAATCCAATCACCCAACCTCATTATACCATTCTCGTCGATTCTGAATTCACCGCCTTTACCTTGGTAATTCAAAGTCAACCTATCGATCAACTCAACATCATCTTTCTGACCTTCTCTAATCTCGTCAAGAATACCACTAGTCATCTTTAGCATACCCAATCTAACACTATTAGGAGTTCCTCCACATACCAATTCAAGTCTCTAAATTGTCCAATTAAATCTAACTCCTTCACCATTAGCATCGAAATTTTTAAAGACTTCCTACGCAACACAATAGCACAACATTTTCCTTACCAGGATGGTAATTCAAACCAAAATCATAATCCTTAAAAAAATAAAAATATACTCTAATCATCTCTGCTGCCTCATATTAAGCCCTTTCTGATCAAAGAGGTACTTCAACTCTTATGATCACTAAACACTTCGAATCTTGAACCGTACAATTAACCTGCAAGACCAAGACAACATTCATAACTCGTGGTTTTAATCCAAATTCCATGACATCCTTCACGTCCGAATATCATTCCACTCGAAATCTCAACAAAGTCTTCCTTACGTCAACAGATGTTAGAAATTCTCTACAATTCTTCTTTTATACTTATCGTTACTTTGCCATCCCAAATACGATTCCAAGAGTTCTAAAGTTTATTCCATCTTTACTACTAATTCACTTCTCACTAAAATCCATCGGTACTTAAGTCATCTTCATTACCGAACATCTCATCAACTTATTCATCGACAACATATTCTACTCAATTTTGTTTCAAACAATCGTGGTAGTAGGCATTCTTATTCGACAAGTTTCACGCTTCCATAACCGAATTCAGAACCTCTCCTCATAGGATCACTCTACTGTATTTATAACTCTTCCATAAAGTAGAACATAATCTCTCCTCTTCGTAGATTCAGACGGCACATTAATCTGACACTCTGAACTCAAGATATGAATTTTCCAACGTCATCCAAAATGCAACATCGACATCATGCAGCGACGCTCTATACGGTATTCCCAAAACTCTTAAAATGGTATATTCAATTCTTAAAATTAATTCTCAACAACCTTCTAATTATTCCTTCAATCCGTCCAACGCTGACACTGACATCCCGTGCAGTACCAATAAGTCTAGTTCTAAGAACAAGAGTAACCGTAACTTCACCTCTTTCCAACGTCATCCTGTCACAATTACTTATGTTATAGCTGCTGCAACCATTTTTATAACAAAGTTCATATCGTTAGCTTTCCGACACTTCAAACGGAACTCAATTTGGATGTCCAGAACTCCAGTTATGAATTTTCGAAGTTCTGCAGTTATTCAGCAATTTTCCTGCGTTTTGCTTACGAGAATCTCACTCGAAAAACTCATTCTCTTCAACTCAATCACATTCCAAACGGCCCCTTATCATATCTCTTCACTTCCAAACATTCTTATAACTTGAGCAACACATCCCATCGCCGAAGTGCGATTTCTGAAACATTACGACAGCAATCCTCTTCGCAAACTTGCAACTGATCCTCTTCCAAGACCCAAGGCTACTCAACTGACAACTTCGCAGCACACCAGCAAAGCTGACACATCGCAACTTTCTAATTTTCCTATCCTACAAATAATCATCAATTACCTCTAATCATCTTCCTTCAAGATGACCCAACTCAATTACCAGTCAAGTCTTAATTTCGAGTCACCTTCGATTCAGATAACAACAACTCCAACAATGCTTGCTCTGTTGCCAACAACAGCCTACTGAATCAATCATCTTACAACTGAAACATAACCGAGAAGCGAAGCTTCTCCCCCACTTGTTTCAATCCAACACCTGCAACAAAACAAATAAGTACCGACAGTGATTCACTCACATGTCGTGTACCAAGGGATAAAATGCCGACAGTATACAACTGTCGCACAACTCAACTGACTCGACAATTGGCCGGAAGGACCGACCTGCTCTGATACCACTATTGTAACACCCTTCTAAACCCCGCGGAAATTAATAATTAATTCAGAGTAAAACATGAAAACAAGGGTGCCATAATTCCAATTAAAACAAATTTATCATAAATTCCATTGTCACGCTTTCACTAAGGAACAATTCATCATAACTAATAAACATCTCATGTTAACACAGCGGAAAATTCATCATACGGATAAGCATAACATCATCTATGCAACATCCCACAGAATTAATACAATAACAACACGATAGAGTATCATCAAAAACTCTAAGCTAGCGTTCCCCCAGTGTTACAATATCAGAGCACGACACCTGACGCTACACTAATACACTGACTTATGAGCTAATCCTCACCAAGTCGAAAGCAGCTATCCTCAATCTGAAAATGTCAACAGTAAGGGTGAGTCTCATCACAGTTAACAAATGTTATTGCATCTTAAATAACAACACATCATAGTTATATCATTCACCCAATTTCATCATATTCAGATTATCAGGAACATCCATCATTTACACAAATGCCAACATAACACATCTTTCAAATAGACAATCATACTCAACATTAATTCAACAAAACACGCAACCAACACATCATCAATATTTATAACACTGAAATACTTCCATTCATGTTATAAAAGTATGCATATGTATGAACTGACACTATGCATGTGGTACCAACCTCATCAAATGGGAATAACTCATGACCGATCCAACATCATCAAGATACGGCCCTGCCAGCATAAATTCCACACAATGGGAATCATGACCTTCACTGGTCCAACACATCATCATGGATACATCATCATCAATGAATATGAATGAATGCAAACATACATGAACATACTTATACCATCGTCAAGTCTAATGAGTAACATCATCAAATACCCATTTCATCATCATCATCATCATCATCATCAAGTATGTTTATATACATTAGCATCATTCAAAAACAATCAATCATCATCATCAAAGAACATACATGTGTCCACATCAATCATCATCAATAAGAAGAACACACATGTATCCACATCATTCCAAAACAATTCAATCAACATCATATAATTCCCAACAAATCATCACATCATAATTTTTTTCAAAACAACATCTTATATTGTCACATTTCATCATATATGTCAACAATACACCATCCAATTAAACAAATCGTCACATGATTAATATTTCAACATAGGATGTATTTGACACATCTCATCACATATATGTACAATACATCATTCACCAAGAAATAAAATCATATTTAAAAATAATTGGATTCACACCTCATTCCATCATTTGAACACGTAGACTATCTCGTAAGATTCATCGTACTCGAAACGACACTAAAAACGGACCTACGATTCGAAAGTTACACATCATTTAACTTTTCCAAGAAAACAACTATCGCTACAGCACGCGGCGCAACCAAGGTTCGCGGTGCGACCTGAACCATACAAACGCGTTTGCGGCGCAACCTATGCACGCGGCGCGAAGCAAGAAAATAAGTACGCCTTCGCGGCGTCAACACTGGGACGCGACGTGATCTGGAGATTTCACAGACTTTCAGGTCTGCGTCAGATCCTGCGATCTCACCCAATCTGAGTCCAAAACTGACTCTAAACATCATATACAGGAAGTTAATTATCAATTGCATCATTATTCATCATCACACATCAAAACAACACATAATCAATCAATAATCCATGCAATTTTCATCAATTCATAACCTCCCTAAACCTAACATATAATCCAATTGACTCAACAACATCCCTAATCAATATTATTATCTAAGAACACGGTAATAGATGATAACCGGAGAGTCCCCCCTTACCTTAGACAAGAGTTCTTGATTGTTCTCTCCCTCCATTGCTCCTCTTTCACGTTCTTCGTGTTCCAAACTCTTTTCACGTGCCTTTCTCTTATTCCCAATTCCTTATTATTTTATAAAATAACCTTTAATTAGAATAGGGCCTTTACTAACACTACACCCCCTCATTCCTTACATCACACATGGCCCAACATCATAAACCATCCTTTTCCAATTAAAATCCACAAACCACCAATAATTCTAATTATTAATTAAATTTCCATTTAAATTAAAAATTAAAACATACGGGTGTTACAATTAGCTTAAGAGCGGATGAACTTAGGATGCCTTATCTTCCTGAGACATTTGCACCTCCTGTGGAAATACCTCTTGTACTTGTTGTTTCTCCTCCAAGAATGGAAGATCTCCAATTAGCTCTAAAGAAGATGAAGAAATCAAGAGAGTATTGGAAGAACAAGTTTGAAGCTTCACAATATGAAAAGGGTATCATGGAAGATCTCTTTGATGAGCAAATTATAGAAAAGGATGATTTAATTTTCCTCCAAGATGGATGACTTATGGAAAATGATGCTACAATTGCTAGGTATGCAAGAGAAAATAAGAGGAAGCAAGAAGAAACATTATCTCCTAAAGCAAACGCATGGAAGAGCATCATTGAGAAGCTGGAAAGGCTAAGCTAAAGAATCAAGAGATGAAGAATAAAGATGATATGGAGACTTCACATTGAGATCTCTTAGGATTGCTTTAATATTTTTTCTAGTTTTCTTTATCATTTCTATTATGTAATTCTTGAAAGTATTTGTACCTTAGACGACCCTTGTCCCTTTGTAAACTCTTGGAAAATTGGTACTTCGATGACCCTCGATTGTCCCTCAGACGACCCTTGTCCCTTATATGTACCAAGGATGTCCCTTGTCCCTTATTATTAATGAATGAAATTTTCTCTTCAAGTTACCTTATGGTGTTTACATTTACAAGCTCTTAATAAATCCTTGAAAGATATTTTAAGATTTTAAGAACAAAAATGAAAAATTCTTTTGCATTGCATGTATCATGTCACATCATTCAATCCTGAGTCAGATTCTTATTCATTCATTATCTCCTCAGAGTCAAACTGATTCACCTATATAATAATCACGCCAATCATCGTCGAATAATGGAAGATGGTATAGTTGATGACCAAGAATGGCAAGAGGAAGTTGCTGTCTTGCGCTCTGGTATTGAAAGGTTGCCATCTATGGTTCAAGACCTGGTGGCTGCTCAGAATTAGCCATCAACTCAAGCTCAAGCTACTCTGTGTTAGAACAAGATTTGTTCTAATCAATATTTTGTGTTTTGATGATAACATTATATATGAATTTTGTATAAGATAACGTGGTACTATAATCCTTTGCATTTTCCATTTCAGGAAATACATAAAGAGTATGCACAAATCAGCGCTCAGAGGCAACTGACTTAGAAGGTTCTGGATGGCTTCATCAGAACATGCTCTGGAAAGACATCAAAAGATGGTCAAGCAGAATCAGAACATGAACTGAAAGCATCAGAAGAATGAAGTTAGAAGCAAAAGCACTGAAGTTCTGAATGGTATCACGCTCAAAGCTCTTCAAAGTCAGAAGACAAGAAGATGCTCTGCACCAAAGCTGTTGACTCTGATATTCAAACGTTGTTACATACAAAATTTGAGTCCAGAAGAAAGTACAAGATGAAAGGCTGAAACGTCTAATCTCTGACTGACAAAAGGAACGTTAGAAGCTACAAAAGGCAAAGTCAGTAAAAGCAGGAAAAGCAAGGCTTGAGGTAGTTGACAAAAGTGTTAAACATTAAATGTAGCGCTGAACTATTCACGCAAAGCATTAAATGCTCCCAACGGTCATTTCCTCTCAGCGCCTATAAATAGAAGTTCTAATCAGAAGCAAAGTAAAAAACGTGTGCAAAATACTGAAACGCTGTCAAATTCAAAAGCGACGAACTTCATCTTCAACCTCACAAACTCTTGTAATATTTAGTGAGTGTTAAGCTTAGAACTTAAGATAAATATCACAGTTGTGATTACAGCTTTATTGGAAGCAATCTATACTCTTGTAAACATTATTTTACATTGTTTGTAAAAGGTTCCTAGAGTGATCAAGTTGTGATCAGTAGACTCTAGAAGGATTCCTAGAGTGATCAAGTTGTGATCAGTATACTCTAGAAGACTTAGAAGGTTTCTAAGTGGATAACCATTGTAATCAGTTGGATTAGTGGATTAAATCCTCAATTGAGGTAAATCACTCTAAGGGGGTGGACTGGAGTAGTTTCGTTAACAACGAACCAGGATAAAAATAATTGTGTTCATTGTTTTTATCTTCCAAGTTTTTGAAGTCACACTTATTCAATCCCCCCTTTCTAAGTGTTTTTCTTTCCTTCAATTGGTATCAGAGCGCCGGTTCTAGGTGCAAGCACTTAACCGTGTTAGACAAAAGATTCAGGGAGAAAAACACAAAGTTAAAATGGTTGAAACAACTTCATCTACTCCTACTCCTGAACAAAACAAAAATGGTAATGGAAGCAATAGTTTCAATGGCTATAATAGACCACCAGAATTTGATGGTGAAAACTTTGAGTACTGGAAAGATAGTATCGAAAGTTACTTTCTTTGTCAAGATGGTGACTTATGGGATCTAGTGCTGGATGGTTACACACATCCTGTTAATACTCAAGGTGTCAAGGTGTCAAGACAAGCCATGAGGGGTGCTCAAAAGAAAGACTTCAAGAATCATCACAAGTCTAGAACAATATTGCTAAATGCTATCTCTCATGCTGAATATGAGAAGATAACAAACAGAGAAACTGCTCATGATATCTTTGAATCCTTAAAGATGACTCATGAGGGTAATGCTCAAGTTAAGGAGACAAAGGCCTTAGCTTTAATCCAGAAGTATGAAGCATTCAAGATGGAGGAAGATGAAAACATTGAAGCAATGTTATCAAGATTCCAGACTCTGATTGCTGGATTAAGAGTGCTAGATAAAGGCTACACAAAAGGTGATCATGTCAAGAACATTATCAGAAGCTTGCCCAGAAGATGGGGCCCAATGGTGACTGCATTCAAGATTGCCAAGAACTTGAATGAAGTGTCTCTAGAAGAGCTGAATAGTGCTCTGAGGAGTCATGAAATAGAGCTGGATGCAAATGAACCTCAGAAGAAAGGTAAGTCAATTGCATTAAAATCCAATAGTAAAAAATGCACTAACGCTTTTCAGGCTGAAGAAGAAGATTCTGAAGACCGAGAATCAGAAGAAGAAGAAGATGAACTTTCTATGATATCCAAAAGAGTAAATCAACTCTGGAAAAGAAAACAAAGAAAGTTCAAGAACTTCAAGAACTTCAAAAGGCCTGAAAGAGGAGAATCTTCTAGACACAGAAGATCTGACAAGAAGAAGGTGACGTGCTATGAATGCAAGGAATCTGGACATTACAAGAATGAGTGTCCAAAGCTTCAGAGGGAAAAGCCCAAGAAAAAGTTTGAAAAGAATAAAGGTCTTATGGCTACTTGGAATGACTCAGATTCTTCTAATCAAGAGTCAGACTCTGAAGATGAGCAGGAAAACATGGCGCTGATGGCCACTGTTGAAGATGAATCAAAATCTACATCAGACTCAGATTCTGAAGAGGTATTTTCTGAACTTTCTAGAGATGAGCTTGTTTCTAGCTTAACTGAACTTTTGGAAATCAAGGCTAAACTTAGTATCAAATACAAAAAGCTGAGAGAGCTCTTTGCATCTGAAACTAAGAAGCTTGAAGTAGAAAATGCTGAACTTAAAAAAATAAGTTTTAAAACAATCTAAAGATGTTGAATCATCTTCTAGTTCAGAAAAGTCTATTCCAAGTGTGAAAAATATTCTTAAGGAATATAACTTGAGTTTCAGGAAGTTTCTATCTAGAGGTATTGGCAGAAGTCAGCTAGCCTCTATGATATATGGTGTAAGTGGAAACAAGAGAATTGACATAGGCTATGAGGGTGAAACCACATATAAACTTGAACCAGTTGATGAAATGGTTATTACATACAAACCTTTGTATGATCAGTTCAATTTTGGCCATTCTCATGATATAAAGCACACATCTAACTCTAAGAGTTTCCGCATAACACACACCAAGAAGTATGTTGCACACACCAAGAAATCTTATGATAAATCTTATGCTAAACCTCAGTTCAATAAGAACTTGAGGAGAACTAACCCAAAAGGACCCAAAAGAATGTGGGTACCTAAGGAAAAGATTATCCCTGTTGCAGATCTCCTTCAAGGCTCAAAAGACAAAGGAAAACATGTCATGGTACCTGGACTCTGGGTACTCACGACACATGACAGGAAGAAGGTCTATGTTCCAAGACTTGGAGCTTAAATCTGCTGGAGAAGTTAAGTTTGGAGGGAACCAGAAGGGAAAGATCATTGGCTCTGGAACCATATGCATTGGTAACTCTCCCTCTATAACTAATGTTCTTATAGTAGATGGATTAGCTCATAACTTATTGTCCATAAGTTAATTAAGTGACAATGGTTATGACATTATCTTCAATAAAAATTCTTGTAAAGTTATAAGTCAGAAGGATGACTCAATCCTATTTACATGCAAGAGAAAGAACAACATTTATAAGATTGATCTTCATGATCTTAAGAATAAAAAGGTTACTTCCCTTATGTTTGTTAGTGAAGAGCAGTGGGTCTGGCATAGAAGATTAGGTCATGCTAGTTTGAGAAAGATTTCTCAGATTAACAAACTTAATCTGGTCAGAGGACTCCCTAATCTGAAATATAAATCAGATGCTCTTTGTGAAGCATGTCAGAAAGGGAAGTTTTCAAAACCTGCATTCAAGTCTAAAAATGTTGTCTCTTCCTCTAGGCCGCTAGAACTTCTGCACATTGATCTTTTTGGCCCAGTCTAAACTGCATCAATCAGAGGGAAGAAATATGGATTAGTCATCGTAGACG
Organism: Vicia villosa; assembly: GCF_029867415.1. Classification (NCBI taxonomy): domain Eukaryota; kingdom Viridiplantae; phylum Streptophyta; class Magnoliopsida; order Fabales; family Fabaceae; genus Vicia; species Vicia villosa. The sequence goes on from NC_081182.1 coordinate 167,586,361, forward strand.
ACTGTAGAAGATGGACATGAGTAAAGTTATTGAAACACAAGGATGAGTCTCATACTGTGTTCTTTGACTTCTGCATTCAGATTCAATCAGAGAATGAATGCAAAATCATAAAGGTCAGAAGTGATCATGGTGGTGAATTTGAGAACAGATTCTTTGAAATTTATTTCAAAGAAAATGGTATTGCCCATGATTTCTCTTGTCCTAGAACTCCACAGCAAAATGGAGTTGTAGAACAAAAGAATAGGACTCTACAAGAAATGGCCAGAACCATGATCAATGAAACCAATATGGCTAAGCATTTCTGGGTAGAAGCAATTAACACTGCATGTTATATTCAGAATAGAATCTCCATTAGACCTATTCTAAATAAGACTCCTTATGAATTGTGGAAGAACAGAAAGCCCAACATTTCATATTTCCATCCATTTGGATGTGTATGTTATATTCTGAATACTAAAGATCATCTGCATAAGTTTGATTCTAAAGCTCAGAAGTGTTTTCTACTTGGATATTCTGAACGCTCAAAAGGCTACAGAGTATACAATACTGAAACTCTTGTAGTGGAAGAGTCAATCAATATCATATTTGATGATAAGCTTGGTCTTGAAAAGCCAAAGCAGTTTGAGAATTTTGCAGATATAGAAATCTCTAACTCAGATCCTGAAGAACCCAGAAGCAAAGTTTCAGAAGATCAAGTTGCTGCTTCTTTAGACAATCTCAGAAAATCTAAAGAGCCAACACCCAGAAGATCTTCTAGACTCAACTCTGCTCATCGAGAAGATGTTATCATTGGAAAGAAGGATGATCCTATAAGAACAAGAGCATTCCTTAAGAACAATGCAGAATGTCAATTTGGTCTAGTATCTCTGATCGAGCCAACTTCTGTTGATCAAGCTCTGGAGGATGCTTACTGGATAATTGCCATGCAAGAAGAACTTAATCAGTTTACAAGGAATGATGTTTGGGATCTAGTTCCAAGACCAAAAGGATTTAACATCATTGGAACTAAGTAGGTCTTCAGAAACAAGCTAAGCGAAAAAGGAGAAGTTGTAAGCCAAACTGGTTGCTCTGGGCTATAGTCAGCAAGAAGGCATTGACTATACAGAAACCTTTGCACCAGTGGCCAGGTTAGAATATATTCGCTTATTAATTTCATTTGCCACTCAACATAACATCACTCTGTATCAGATGGATGTTAAGAGTGCCTTCTTAAATGGTTATATAGATGAGGAAGTATATGTCCACCAACCTCCTGGTTTTGAAGACTCTATGTCTATAGAACATGTTTTCAAATTAAAGAAATCATTATATGGCCTGAAGCAAGCTCCCAGAGCTTGGTATGAAAGATTAAGTTCTTTCCTTTTGGATAATGGTTTCACTAGAGGACAAGTGGATACAACTCTCTTCTGTAAAACCTTTAAAAAGGATATTTTAATTTCCCAAATTTATGTTGATGATATCATATTTGGAACATCTAATGCTACACTTGGAAAGGAGTTTGCTAAGTCTATGCAGGCAGCGTTTGAAATGAGCATGATGGGAGAACTCAAGTACTTCCTTGGGATCCAGATCAATCAAACTTCTGAAGGAACTTATGTTCATCAGACCAAGTATGTGAAAGAACTTCTGAAGAAGTTTAATCTTTCAGAAAGAAAAGAAGCAAAGACTCCTATGCATCCAACGTATGTTTTAGGTAAGGATGAGGTAAGTAAGAAGGTAGATCAGAAGCTCTGCAGAGGTATGATTGGATCTCTTATACATCTTACTGCTTCTAGACCTGATATTCTATTCAGTGTATGCCTGTGTGCTTGATTCCAATCAGATCCTAGAGAATCCCACTTAATTGTTGTTAAGAGAAATCTGAGGTATCTGAAAGGTACTACTAATGTTGGTTTAGTCTACAGAAGATCTGAAGAATACAACTTAGTAGGTACAACTTAGTAGGATTTTGTGATGCTGATTACGCTGGAGATAGAGTTGAAAGGAAAAGTACTTCTGGAAGCTGTCAGTTTCTGGGAAGTCATCTGATCTCTTGGTACAGCAAGAAGCAAATCACAATTGCCCTCTCTACAACAGAAGCAGAATATGTTGCTGCTGCTGGATGTAGTACACAGATGCTCTGGATGAAGAGTCAGCTAGAAGATTATCAGATGTATGAGAGTAACATTCCCATCTTCTGATAATACTTCTGCTATTTTTTATCTAAGAATCCTATCTTACATTCCAAAGCTAAACATATTGAGATCAAACATCACTTCATTAGGGACTATGTTCAGAAGGGTGTTCTTTCTTTAAACTTTGTGGATACAAAACATCTGTGGGCTGATATCTTCACAAAACCCCTTGCTAAAGATAGGTTTAAGTTCATTCTGAAGAATATCAGTATGGATTTATGCCCATAATGAAAGGATGAGAAGTTCTGATAAATGGATTAGATTTGAAATGCTTATTTATTTTCTTATCAGATATTCTAAACTTGGTTATCAATTAGATATTCTGATTCTGTTATTGCTAACGTTTCATATGTCTAAGTTGATTCAGAATTTCTTTTAAAGAAAAACAGCTGTCACCAGCTATTCTAGATAATGAACACGTGTTCATTCTGAAGGGACAAGCATGGGTGCAGTTGATGAGACGCCGCCCTAGGTAACTGTGCAAATCATTTCAAATATCACGTTTTCCCCTAATGTCACTCAACATTAAATGCACAAAATTCAAATTCTGTAATCTCCTTCATTCAGAATTTCATTGCATATTATTTCAAATCTGTGCCTATATAAACGCATCTCTTCATCATTTCATCTCTTTCCATTCATCTTCATTATTCACTATTTATGCATTTTTGCCTCTTTTTCTCTCTCTTCAAAAACCCTAAAGTTACGAAACCCAGAAATCTCAGTAGTGATTCAATGGCTTCTTCATCAAATGTTCAACGCAAGGTTTCATCTTCAAGACAAGAACAACAAAAGAAATCTGTAACTGCTCCTTTGAAGACGTGTTTGGTTCCTCAAGATGAACAGGAAGTTCTCTGTGAATCCATGGTTGATTTTGAAAATCTGCAAGCACATGATTTCAAAATCAAAACAGGCATGATGGTTCAAGGATGGGCAAACTACTTTGATCGTCTTATTGGACCAGTTTACCCTGCATTAGTTAAGGAATTTTGGATTCATGCCACTGTTACTCCAACTGCCATCATTTCCTTCGTGCTAGGTCATGAAGTGGTTGTTTCTGAAAAGCTGATAAGAAAGCTATACAATCTTGATAGTACAAGTGGTATTACTGGTTCTTTCCATGGAAGATCCAATTGGGAAAAGATTAATCCAGAACTGTTTACTTCTGGTAAAAACTCTCCTCACACCATTGATCTCAAGCCTACCTGTAGAGTTTGGGCTAAGATTATAATGGGATCTCTGTATCATAGAAGATCAACAAACTCTGCAACCTACATTAGTCAAGATCAGCAGGTCATTCTATACTGCATTGGAAAAGGTATAAGAGTCAATCTTCCTCATATTCTGTTTGAACATCTGAAGACTAATGTTGAAGAGTCAAGGGAAGAAGATGTTAGAACAAGATTTGTTCTGATCAATATTCTTAGTTTTGATGATAACAATGTATATGAATTTTGCTTGAGACAATGTGGTACTCTAATCCTATGCAATTTCCATTTCAGGAAATATATAAAGAGTATGCACAAAATCAGCGCAAGAAGCACTGACTCAGAATGTTCAAGTATGCAACATCAGAACATGCTCTCGCAAGACATCTGAAGATGGTCAAGCAGAATCAGAACATGGTCTATTGAAGCATCAGAAGAACTTGAGATCAGAAGCAGAAGCACTGAAGTTCTCATGGTATCACGCTAAAAGCACTTCAAGGTCAGAAGACAAGAAGATGCTCTGCACCAAGCTGTTATGACTCTGATATAGTCAAACGTTGTATCTACAAAGATCATATCAGAAGCAAGTACAAGATGGCAGGCTACGCTGACTGACAAAAGGAACGTTAGAAGCTATTAAAGGCAAAGTCAGTTAAAGCAGGAAAAGCAAGGCTCGAGGTAGTTGACAAAAGAGTGAAACATTAAATGCAATGCTGTACGGATCACGCAACGCATTAAATGCTCCCAACGGTCATCTTCTCAAATTCCTATAAATAGAAGTTCTGATGAGAAGCTGATGACAACACTTTGCGCAAACATACATAAACACTGTCAAATTCAAAAGCTCTCAAACTTCATCTTCAACCTCACTTCATTACTGCATCTTAGTGAGATCAAGCTTAAACTTTAAGAGAAATATCACAGTTGTGATTATAGCTTATTAAGAAGCATTGCATAACTCTTGTAAGAATTTGTTTACATTTATTTGTAAAGAACTAGAGGAGATCAAGTTGTGATCGGATTCTCTAGAAAGTCTTAGAGGGTATCTAAGCATTGTGTTCCTAGAGTGATCAGGTTGTGATCAGAATACTCTAGAAGACTTAGAGGGTATCTAAGTGGAAAACCATTGTAATCAAGATTGATTAGTGGATTAAATCCTCAGGTGAAGTAAATCACTCTAAGGGGGTGGACTGGAGTAGTTTTGTTAACAACGAACCAGGATAAAAATCATTGTGCAATTGCTTTTATCTTAAGAGTTTTTAAAGTACACTTATTCAACCCCCCCTTTCTAAGTGTTTTTCTATCCTTCAATTGGTATCAGAGCATCGGTTCTAAGGTGCAAGCACTTAACCGTGTTTAGAAAAGATTCAGGAAGAGAAAAACGCTAAGCCAAGATGGTTGAAACTCCACCACCATCTACATCTGGCTCTGCTGAGCAATACAATGGAAATGGTAACAATGGCTACACTAGACCACCTGTATTCGATGGTGAAAACTTTGAATATTGGAAAGATAAACTCGAAAGTTACTTTCTTGGTTTAGATGGTGACTTATGGGATCTTCCGGTGGATGGTTACAAACATCCAGTGAAAGCTAGTGGTGTAAATCTCTCAAGACAAGAGATGAGTGATGATCAAAAGAAGCAATTCAAAAATCATCACAAATGTAGGACTGTTTTGCTGAATGCTATCTCTCATGCTTAGTATGAGAAGATATCTAACAGGGAAACTGCCTATGATATATATGAGTCACTGAAAATGACTCATGAAGGAAACTCCCAAGTCAAGGAGACCAAAGCTCTTGCCTTGATCCAGAAATATGAAGCCTTCAAGATGGAAGATGATGAAAAAATTGAGAAAATGTTCTCAAGATTTCAAATGCTAACTACTGGATTAAGTGTTCTTGACAAGGGATACACCAAGGCTGATCATGTCAAGAAGATCATCAGAAGCTTGCCAAGAAGACGGGGTCCTATGGTGACTGCTTTCAAAATTGCCAAGAATTTGAATGAAGTCTCTCTTGAAGAATTGATCAGTGCTCTAAGGAGTCATGAAATTGAGCTTGACGCTAATGAACCTCAGAAGAAAGGTAATTCTATTGCATTAAAATCTAATTATAAAAAATGCATTAACGCTTTTCAGGCAGAAGAACAAGATTCTGAAGAATCAGAATCTGAAGAAGAAGATGAACTGTCCATGATCTCTAGAAGGGTAAACCAACTCTGGAAGAGCAAACACAGGAAGTTCAAGAACTTCAGAAGTTCTAAGAAGCTTGAGAAAGGAGAATCTTCTGGAAGCAGAAGATCTGACAAGAAGAAGGTCACATGCTATGAATGCAATGAGCCTGGTCACTACAAGAATGAATGTCCAAAACTTCAGAAGGAGAATCCCAAGAAGAAGTTTCATAAGAAGAAAGGTCTTATGGCAACGTGGGATGATTCAGATTCAGAATCAGAATCAGACTCTGAAGACGAGCAGGCAAACATTGCACTGATGGCCACAGTTGATGATGGATCAGAATCTATATCAGAATTAGATTCTGAAGAGGTATTTTCTGAACTATCTAGAGAAGAGTTAGTTTCCAGTTTAACAGAACTTCTGGAACTCAAGGCTCATCTTAGTATCAAATACAAAAAGCTGAAAAAGCTATTTAATTCTGAAACTAAGAAGCTGGAAGTGGAAAATTCTGAACTGGAGGAAAAAGTTTTAAAATTATCCAAAGATAATGGATCTCCTTCTGAATCAGAAAAGTCCATTCTAGAAGTATTGGCAGAAGTCATCTTGCTTCTATGATATATGGTGTTTCTGGAAACAAAAGAGTTGGCATTGGCTATGAGGGTGATACCCCACACAAATTTGAACCTGTAGATGATATGAAAATCACATACAAGCCATTGTATGATAAGTTCAAATATGTCCACTCACATGATATTAGACTCACTTCACATGCCAAAAGCTTTCATGTTACACACACTAAGAAGCATGTCACACAACCTAGAAAATATCATGCTGCTAAACCTAAGGAATATCATGGTGTACCTCCTATTGTTTATTATGCTAAACCCAAGTTCAATCAGAACTTGAGAAAAAATAACAAGAAAGGACCCAAGAAGTTGTGGGTACCTAAGGAGAAGATAATTTCTGTTGCAGATATCCTTGGCAGCAAAGAAGACAAAGCACAACATGTCATGGTACCTGGACTCTGGGTGCTCGCGACACATGACGGGAAAAAGGTCTATGTTCCAAGACCTGGTGCTTAAGTCCACTGGAGAAGTCAAGTTTAGAGGAGATCAGAAGGGCAGGATTATTGGCTCTGGAACCATAAGTACTGGTAACTCTCCTTCCATATCTAATGTACTTCTTGTAGAAGGATTATCGCATAACTTATTGTCCATAAGTCAATTAAGTGACAATGGTTATGACATAATCTTCAATCAAAAGTCTTGCAAGGCTGTAAGTCAGAAGGATGGCTCAATCCTATTTACAGGCAAGAGAAAGAACAACATTTATAAGATTGATCTTTCTGATCTTGAGAAGCAGAAGGTGACTTGCCTTATGTCTGTTAGTGAAGAGCAATGGGTCTGACACAAAAGATTAGGCCATGCTAGTTTGAGAAAGATTTCTCAGATTACCAAACTAAATCTGGTCAGAGGACTCCCAAATCTGAAATACAAATCAAATGCTCTTTGCGAAGCATGTGAGAAGGGAAAGTTTTCCAAACCTGCATTCAAATCTAAGAATGTTGTCTCTTCCTCTAAGCCGCTAGAACTTCTGCATATTGATCTGTTTGGACCAGTCAAAACAGCATCTGTCAGAGGGAAGAAATATGGATTAGTCATCGTAGATGATTATAGCCGCTGGACATGGGTAAAGTTCTTAAAACACAAGGCTGAGTCTCATTCAGTATTCTTTGAATTCTGCACCCAGATTCAATTTGAGAAGGAGTGCAAAATCATAAAGGTCACAAGTGATCATGGTGGCGAATTTGAGAACTGATTCTTTGAGGAGTTCTTCAAAGAAAATGGTATTGCCCAAGGTTTCTCTTTCCCTAGAACTCCACAGTAAAATGGAGTTGTAGAGCGAAAGAATAGGACTCTACAAGAAATGGCCAGAACCATGATCAATGAAACCAATATGGCTAAGCATTTCTTGGCAGAAGCAATAAATACTGCATGTTATATTCAGAATAGAATCTCTATAAGACCTATTCTAAATAAGACTCCTTATGAATTGTGGAAGAACAGAAAGCCCAACATTTCATATTTTCATCCTTTTGGATGTGTCTGTTTCATTCTGAATACTAAAGATCATCTTGGTAAGTTTGATTCTAAGGCACAAAAGTGTTTCCTTCTTGGATATTCTGAACGCTCTAAAGGCTACAGAGTATACAATACTGAAACATTGGTTGTAGAAGAATCAATCAATATCAGATTTGATGATAAGCTTGGTCTTGAAAAGCCAAAGCAGTTTGAGAATTTTGCAGATATAGATATCTTAATCTCAGAAGCTGAAGAACCAAGAAGCAAAGTATCAGAAGCTAAAGATCTCAGAAGCAAAGGATCAGAAGATCAAGTTGCTGCATCTTTAGAGAATCTTAGAATTTCTGAAGCGTCAACTGTCAGAAGATCTCCTAGACTCATATCTGCTCACTCAGAAGAAGTCATTCTTGGAAAGAAGGATGATCCTATCAGAACTAGATCCTTTCTAAAGATTGGTAGTAAGAATACTTGATCAGAATCAGAAGATGAGAAGTTCTACCTTTCATTATTAGCAAATTCTATGTAAAACAGCTCTCACCAAGCGCTGTCTGATGGTGAACACTGTCATACCCCAAATTTGTCCTACCCTTTTACTTTCATCTGGCTTAGGCTTTTTGACTCATATGCATACCTCCATTAGGGTACTAACATGACTTTGCATTCATTCCTTAAATAATGGGATCAAGGATCTTGAAAAAATTGTGTTCATGATCATTAAGAATTCTATACCCATCAAGCTACAAGGGTGTCATCTTCATCAGGGTCGATTTCAAGGCTTTGTTATGATTGCTATACAGTCTATTTTAATGCAATGAAGTTTCACCTGAGTTGCATCATCAAGTCAAAGTGTGGTCCATCTGATTACTTGTGGCACAATTCATATATGCTTTGGATGTTACGCAAAGGTTTGATGATAAATGGTGTTTTAAAGTCACTTCAAAGTTGGAAATCATATGCTAAAAAAGTTGACTTTTGGAGGTCAAAGTCAATCATGGAAGGTTGGCTTTTGACCAAGATTCATGTTAAGCTTGTCTTGGTTCCCATCTTATCTTTGGTTTGTTCAAAGTTGCAATCTGAAGTCTATAAGAAGTCTTGAATTCAAACTAGAGACAAATTGGAGAAAGTGAAGGATACACTTAAATTTGAGAAAGTAGAAAATGTCATTGAAAATCTAAGATCTATATGGGCTACAAGATTCATTCAAGTCTACTCATGAGTTCACATGGTCATCCAAATTCCATTCATATTATCTCTTCAAGGTTGCAAATCGTGACTGGTCATTACATTTTGGTGAGACATAAAGAATTACATTACAAGGCATGTCCTAAACATGAGCTCACTAAGAATCTACACTAAGACTAAGTGTTCATAAAAATGCTGCTCTTGCTTCAGAATCCTGTGCCATACATTCCCTGTACCTCCAATGCCACCAACCTGTAAACAGAAGTCCAATTATCATTACTAAATTTCCCAGCAGCAATGGTTTTCTCTTGCTCACATTTATATCCAGACACTTAGATTTCCAACCAAAAAGTTACACCAATATTATGATAGTTTTAAAAAGCTGCTAACCTTTTTGGAAGAAGGCATAGCAAGCCAGGACAATCCTCCAACGGAACTGGAATCTGAATCATGTATTGATGGTGGAATTCTCATGACTACGTGTTGTAATGAAGACAAGATTTATTGTATTATCAAAGATATGGCGGATTCCTCTGTTAGATTGACCAGTTCAATAGCCCAAAAAGTACAGGATCATTGGAGAACAGCTTTATCATAAGGCTTGTGAACTGTATTCAAAGATTAGTTCATTTGAGGCAAATATTCCAAAGACATTACTTTGATGTCCGGCCACTTGATGCAAATCAATAAGCAATATGGCAGCCCTGCAAAAAAAAAAGGGAAAAAGTAAAATTCAAGAGGATAACCTGTTTCAGCTCACCCAACCATCTTCCATCTATAATAGACCATTTGTTTTCTATCACTCTGATCATCACTAAGGATTAACACCAGATGCATACATATCAACCATACCTACACTAATCCACATACAGAACCATTCAATGCTAACATAAAACCAAATTCCGCAGCAGGAAAATCATACACCTATTGGCTACACATTCACCCAAAATAAAACAGACTTGCATACAATTCAAAGAAAACCAATATCACATACAAATAGCAGCACCAGTATATATACAGTACAGTCCACACCAATTTGAAAATCCAGAAAAGAAAAGTGTTCAATGAAATCCAGCCTTGCACATATTCACAAAATCAATTCACATCACTAATCAGTATACGTTCACTTCAAAACCACATTAAAATCCTGCATCACATTTATAAATCCAAACATCCTCACAATTCAGACCTTTCACCTATTAGTTTCATATTCAGCAGCTATTAACATTCAACTTACATCAATGCAAATTACCATTCTCACTAAACTACCCTAACTCCGAGCACCTACAGGAAACTAAAGCAAAAAAATCAGAAGCCAATCTCAGAAAAATCATAAGGAAAACACTTGCTGCAACTTACACAAGTCAGTCCCAAAGCCAATAAAGCGTGACGGTTTGAATCGCTCATGGAGGCATACAGAGTAACATCCCACTAGTTCCAAACAGAAATTCAGATTCTAACAGTGTATTTTAAGTTATCAGCCCTGCAACTACCATTTCCAGTCACACAAATAATCCTTCGAGCCAAACCGTGATGAAGACAAACCCCATTCAAACACTTGAAAACCTGCAAGGAACGCACATTCAGATCAGCCTAAGGAACAATCCAAATGTTCACGCTATCAACAAAACAAAACAGAGAAAACTAACAGAAACCTTCCCTAACTATTTTTGAACATAACTCAGTTTCACATCCTAACCAACTTCAAACTCAATAACTAACTTCCCAACATTCACTTAACAACCTAACTGTCCTATAACAACCTCATAACTGAATTTAACTAACTTCACTCACTGAGTTAGGCTGAGTCAACAAACTGAGTTAAACCTAACAGAATCCGAACCTAAGTAACTACCTCCCAAACCTCACTCCAAACCTAACTCACCCGAGCCTACACTCTATATAATCACCCATTCCCTCCATAATTCAAACTTCACGCATTAATCTCCACCAACACTTCACTCATCATCATCTTCATCTCTCTCAATCATCTTCTTCATCACTCTTCACGTACACACACCTTCATTCCACACACGCTCATTCTTCACAGTTCAACCACCTCATCACCATTCTCCATCTTCACTCACCACCACCATAACCACCTCCTTCATCCCTCTCTCGCTCTGAATCCTCTCTTCTCCCTCAATTCTCTCAATTCATCTTCCTCACCCTCACTCTAAAGCTCACTACCAAGGTTGCTCAGAGCCTGCCTCGAGCTCTGAACCAGCCTGAGCTCAGCCACCAACCTCCACCGTTACTCTCTCAATTTGCTCGCACACGAAGCTCTCAACTCGCATCTCTCAATCACCACGGCACACACGACACAGAAAAAAATTCAAGAAAAGAGTAGAAGAAGAAGAACGAAAGAGAGATAGAAGACCGTAGAAGAAAGAATAGAATCATACCTGAAACAGAAGTTTTCGTCATCGGAAGCTTATTACTTCGTCTCTGGTCTTCCTCAACAAACATCTTCAGCTCACATCCAGGTAAGCCTTAACTTGATGCTCTTCATAGTTTGCTCGATAATTGGTTCGCGATACTCGATAGATGCTTGAACGCAATCTTCATTCGATCCTTTACTTCTAGGCGCGATTCTGGACATTTAGGTTTCTTGATCCCTTTTCTGATTTGAGATTGTTGAAGCCGCGGCGAGTGAAATCGAGGTTGAATTAGTGTTCAGGGTAGACCATAGAGTAAGGATAGGGCTCCGATTAGGGATTTGGTCGAGCTCCGCCGCCTCCGGCGCGGCGGAGCGATTTCCGGTGAGTGTTCGTGTGAGAGAGAAGAGAACGAAAGAGAGGGTCTGATAGAAGGGGGAGCGTCACAACAACCAACCCTAAGTTCCCTTTCTATTTTTCTTTTTTATTATTATTAATTTTTTAATTAAAATTTGAAAATCTGTAAACTTGGATAAAGCTCCATTGGGCCAGAAACGAATTGCTATTCTACACCCCTTGCTCAGCCCATGTTGCATCTGTTTGTGCCAAAAAAAAACTATACAAAAACTCTGTTTGGGCCAGAACCACTGGGCCCTGTGCCTTGCTCATCACACCTCTATTCTCAGTTCACGCCCCCTGTTTGCATTTCATTTTAAATTCTATTAGTTTCTTTTGCCATTTCTTTTTGTAGTAAAAACACTAATTTTCTCCTATTATTTTAGACTTTAGTACATAATTTTTCCACATAAAAATGTTCACAAAAAATATTAGTTTTTAGGCTATTTGTTTTTTAGTCTTTTACTTGATTTGTAATTCAATTTCTCTCATAAAAACATAAAAAATAATAGTACTTTTTAATTCACTTTTGTGCTATATTTTGACTTGTTCTATTTCATGCTCTTATGCTATTTTCATATGCTCCACTTTTTGCTTTATTTTTCATGTGTCTTTTATTCCTAACCTTAGGTAGAAACCATGATATCACTAGGTTAGAAATTAGGCTAGTCTCCCACTTTTCATTTCTTTTTCTTTTACAACAATAAAACATCTAAAAATATTCAAATAAAATCCCCTTTAAAAAATACAAAGGAAATACTTAAAACACTAATAATCAAAGTGAAAATTCTTAAAAAGGGAATGGAAGCTTGAACATCCCTTGCTTAAGGGAATGTTCGAGTGCTTGGATCTCCCTTGCTTAAGGGTACCATTCAGGCGTAAGTTCCCAACTTCTAAAAAACACCAACCAAAGAGTAACTCGAGTTTCCCTTGCTTAAGGGATTTCCTCGAAACACTCAAACTCTCTCTCTTCTCTCCTTTCTTAAGGGCATTGTTATCTCCGCTCTATTGCATCCTAGGTCGATCCCTTATGCAGGAGCGCGAGCGTTAACTCCGCCCAACTAAAAAACACAAAAACAAACAACAACTATGGAGCCGAACTACGGCGCTCTGATTCCTGAAAGGGATACGTAGGCATCAAGTCGCGGGGCTTGAACGAGAACACTTGTAAATAATTCCTTCTTTTCCCCGTATTTCTTTTGCATGCATTCACATATAGATAGACATAGACACACCCTTTAGATAGAAACAAACATAGGTGGATACCATCGAGTACGATGGGCGCGAGGGGTGCTAATACCTTCCCCTTGCGTAACCGACTCCCGTACCTTAATTCTCTGGTCGCAAGACCTTGTTCTTACCCTTTGTTAGGTTTCCTGGTATTCCTTTCCCTTTTGGGATAAATATATTGGTGGCGACTCTGTTCATTTTTCGCGAGCGTGCGACAGCTGGCAACTCTGCTGGGGACGTTAGACCTATTGCGGGTCCGTACTTAGCGAGTCGATCCTAGCCTTTGTTTGTATCTTTTATTGGGTGTTTATTTGTTATGGTTATATGTTTACATCTTGTATATATGTTTGCATATCATGTCTACTTCCTGCTTGCATATCATGTTTACTTTCCGCATGCATCTGGACTATATTATGGGTCCCCGTGGGGGCCACATATTTTTCTGCTTTGTTTTGCAGGTGGGGGGTTTTTGTGAGGTAAAAGGCCCACTACCCAGGCCAGTGACACATAGGATTAGCGTGGATGCTCATGTTGACTCCCGTAGCGCTTGCTATGATCGAGTTTGACATGGGGTACCACAACTGGGCGAGGTTCTTTCATGGAACACTGTGTCTGGCACGTTTGTTGCCTCAAACACTTTGTACCCCGTGGGAACTGTAGACCCTAGTGACCATTAGGGACCACTTGTCCGTGTCTAGACTTCATACCCGTGAGATTGGGGTGGGACAGGAAACCTTGACTCCTACATACCATTGCTTCTTCAGAGTTGAGGTCGGACCTTTATTTGGTCTGTTCTCATGGTGCTTGATATTATGGTATTTAAAAAGGCGTCGAACCTTTGATCCTGTGACATCTGACCTACATCAGTTATTCAGAGGATTGTGCGGTGGTTACTAAGACTATAAGGACCTTGATCCCATGCTTTTGCATTGCATAACATCATTGCTTTATCCACTTCATTTATGGGGGATCCTAAAGCCTATTTCCAAGAAAAAAAAACAAAAAGAAAAAAGGAAATAGAAAAGCAGAAAAAAGAAAAGAAAATATACTCCATATAAAACAGAGCTTGGATTCCAAAAGAAAAAGCAAACAAACGTGTGTGAAAAGACTTTAGGATCTCTCATAAATGAAACATGCATTCACACTATCATGCAATTCATGGTTCTATCAGAAGCTTGTGGGGGCCTTTCTATTCAGACTTTGACATCAAGAATACAATTTACTTCTCACCGCTACGTGCTCAAATGTTAATATTGGAACAACTCTGTGGGTTTTAAATGGGATGGGAACAGAAATGGAGACTGGCATGAATCAGTGTATGGAGGTTATTCAAGTGTTTTCTCTTTGACAAGAAGAATTGAGACGAGTTCCTCCTAGGCCAAATGCAAATGTTGATCTCACCCATGAGAAGGTCTTATGTATCAGAATGTTTGAAATAATGTTGAGATTCCTATTCTTGGTAAAGAGAATTCACATCATTGAAGTCTTCAAGTTTCCGAATACTGAAATTGACAAAAGGTTTCACCTCTTGGAGAAAAGTTTGGAAGCCATAAAAGGTCTTAACTCCGTTGAGATAAACATTGTGTGTTTGGGCCTAATACCTGATATCAAGAGCTATAAAGGTCATTCACTCTCACTCTGATTGGTTTGGATATTGAAGCTAAGTTGGTAATCATTTCTTGTTCATGTGTGGAAGTTGCTTGGGGCTCCCGATCGAGGGATAAGCAAGACGTATTCTTATCTTGAGCTTTGCACCACTTGATTGCTCGAATCCCTTAAAGCATTACAAATTCCTGGGTGACTTTGTCAAAATCTCTTTCCATGTGGTAATCAAGATGTTCTGTAGACGCATATCTCATTCTCAAGGTTCTTATGCTCAGTTGTATCCCTGAGAGTTGGTGTTTCAGTTGGTGTTCTTGGATTTTCCTCACAACAGATAGCTTTTCTAAAGTTTGATGGCTATGCAAGGTTCCTCCATGATTGATGGCAAATACTTCTCTAACATCTATGCTTAGGGCTCCCGCACGAGGGATAAGCAAGACGTACTCTTATCTTGAGCATTGCATCACTCGCATTGCTCGAATCCCTAAAGCAAGGCAAAAAGTTTACGACTCATGGGTGACTTCGTTGGAGTTCTCTTTTGAAGTAATCTGAAGTGTTTGGAAGGAATTACAAAAAGTATTCAAGATCAACAAGTCCAGACGGAGCCAAGCCTCCTCAACCATGGCAATCATCAATTCATTTCTGCATTTTCATTTGTAATTTTCCTTGTTTTGTTAAATGTTTCTTCCATGTAAAACTTGTTTGTTTTTAATAAAAAAAAATGCATTGCATATGCTAGTTTCGAATCAATCCATTCGTGTTCATTCATATATTTCTGTCTATCGATATCAAACTCTGGTTTAAACAAAAAATATCAAAAGGAGAATGATGAAAAATAAGACAAATGCAAAATCTCTAATTGTATGCTTTTGAATAAAACCCCGCTGAGGATGTACAGGCATTGTTTCAAATCCCCAAACACCGGAGATATAAGGGAGATAGACCCTCTTTAACCCCTTTGAGCCTTGAAGTAGGAGTTTCTTTTCTATACAAAAAAAACCCTCACATTTAACCCAGGGGCAGGGTAGCGTTCAATTAACCTGATCGAGCAATCAAAATTCATCAGGAGTATGCATCCAAGGATACAACAATGGTTATCTTTAAAAAGGTTGAAGAAAGTGAATACCACAATGATAATCCCTCATCAATCAAAGAACAAGGCAGTCGCAATTACCTCCAACAAATCAGAGATTCAGGATCACACGACTTGTTCAACAAAAGAAAAAGGAAGTGAATAAAAAAAAAGAGCTCGCTAAGTCAACAACTTGAAAACAAGTGACTTAGGCAAAAATTAGGGCATCCCGCTGGACTCCAAAATAAAATTCAAAAGAATTTGTCCAGGAAAAAGTTAGGGGAAACAAAAAAAGAAAGGCAAAGCAGAAGCGAAAAACGAGGATTACAACATAAAGATCCTCATCAAAGGAACAATGTCGTGTGATCAGGCACCAAAAAAGAAAGTGAGTGACTGCCATGTCCGAGAAGACTTCACTGATTCCTCAATCATTTCAAACTCCTCTTGAAGGATGGACGCTCGTATCAGGTTAAATTGAACTTAGGACTGGAGAACATCACGAAGAATGGGTGGGTTAGGTTAGACTTTGAGCCTTAAATCCTTTCTTTCTAAAACCATGGACCAGACCATGTTACAACCCTTAAAAAGACCTAATTGAAGCAAGGTTTATTTCAAAGGCAAACTGTGTAAAACTGACTCCTAGATGTTTGCTTACCATTTATGTTGATATCGATATGACAAATAATTCAAACACTGAATGTCACAACTTTGTTTTAATAACTTTGATTTCGAAGCTAGCATAAGCATTGCATTAAGATTAGCATCTTCAAAACAAATATCTTTTACTTGTGAATAAATACTTGACATCAAGGAAGATCAAACAATGAACAACTGCAGAAAAAGTTGATCGATTCCATGAGCCATTCACTTCAAAAGGCTGATCACTCCGAGGGGCAAGTTGTGTGAAGACTCTGTCAACTGAGGCCTCCATTCACCGTTGGTCAATCTGGGGCAATCAAGTCGAGGAATCTCTCTTGGGTTCAACCAATCTGGGGCAGTTACGTCGAGATTCGACAAATCTCTCCAAAGATCCTTTAGGGCAAATTCCTTCGTAGTTCACAAAGCTTGGGGCACAATCTTCTGAATTTTATTGCCTTCTCCCTGATCATAGGAGTTTATTTCTCCTGGAACTTTGGCCTCTCCACATGAGTTTATTTCTCATGGGAGTTGTTCCACTCCCCTAACCTGGTTTCCTTGTTTGAATCTCTCATCCTCAACATGGTGAATCGAGGGAATCTCCTCGAACTCACCATCCCCAAGCAGTTCAAGGTGTAGGGAAAATCAAATGAAGTCACTTCCTCCCCAACAGAATGATCATGCTTCTCTATCACACCGATGCCTTTATTTGGCATTGTGCATATAGTTTCCATTGCATATAGCATTGCATCCTCAAAAGCGTAGCATATCCATCAAAATGGAGCATTACGCCATAAAAAATTTCAAACATGCATCAATGCATAAGCCAGTTTTCATGTGCCCAGAAGGCACAAAGCAATATATACCCCAGAAGAAGTTTCGTTTTCTCTCTCCAGTGCGGATCGGACACAATGTCTTTCTTCGTCAGAATCGTTGTCTCCGAGGTTATTTCTCGTGTGCTGCGCGCAACTTAGAGTGCGAATGAGGGTGGGCATTTAACCCATCTCATTTTTCAATCGTTTGGATAACCATACTTGGTGTGTGGCAATTCGAACGATTGCCACTCTTGAAGAGTTACACCCCGCCTTTGGCCTGAGGGATTAATGTAATTCTTATGCTTCGCAAGCATCAACATCTTCGTGATTATGTCTTTTGATCGAGTCTAGTCATCACTAGTCTCCGTGATCTCTTCCCTCGTACGGAAAACAGTTTAGATCCAACCCCTGCGTTGTGAATCCTTTACCTTCCAACCTTCGAACAATTTCAAAGCCCAGTTCTCGCCCTGGCAAATCAAGTCAAAGCCCTGGTTCCCGTCCTGGCAAACATTCTAAAATCCAGTTCACGTCCTGGTGATCATTTACAAAATCCAGTTCCCGTCCTGGTAATCATTTTCCAAATCCAGTTCCCGTCCTGGTAGTCATCTTTCCAAGTCCAGTTCCCGTCCTGGTAATCATTCTTCAAAGTCCAATTCTCGCCTTGGCAAACTCTTTTCAAAGCCCAATTCTCGCCTTGGCAAGCTTTCTTCAAAGTCCAATTCTCGCCTTGGCAAACTTTTTTCAAAGTCCAATTCTCGCCTTGGCAAACTCTTTTCAAAGCCCAATTCTCGCCTTGGCAAGCTTTCTTCAAAGTCCAATTCTCGCCTTGGCAAACTTTTTTCAAAGCCCAATTCTCGACTTGGCAAACCTTTTTCAAAGTCCAGTCCTCGCCCTGGCAAATCATTTCCATCATTTTCAGTCCTCGTCTGATATCTTATGGTGAAGTCAGTTCTCGCCTGACAATCACCATTCATCCATAATTTCTTACTATAAAACCAATTCCCAATCCCCAGCAAGTCATTATTCTCTTTCCCCATTCAACCAAAGCATCCATAAATCATTCCACCAGAAAAAACAAAAATTCTCTCTCCCCAGCAGATATCAAAACAAAACAAAACAAAAATAAAGATAACACTTACACCATCCTCTCTTCAGGACAAATTTCTGGTACTTTGATATTTAATCTTCTTCCACCTCGAAGGTTCGAAAGGCTAGCGTCAATCTCACCTTCAGGTTTAAGACGATTAAATAGGGGCAGCTGTCATACCCCAAATTTGTCCTACCCTTTTACTTTCATCTGGCTTAGGCTTTTTGACTCATATGCATACCTCCATTAGGGTACTAACATGACTTTGCATTCATTCCTTAAATAATGGGATCAAGGATCTTGAAAAAATTGTGTTCATGATCATTAAGAATTCTATACCCATCAAGCTACAAGGGTGTCATCTTCATCAGGGTCGATTTCAAGGCTTTGTTATGATTGCTATACAGTCTATTTTAATGCAATGAAGTTTCACCTGAGTTGCATCATCAAGTCAAAGTGTGGTCCATCTGATTACTTGTGGCACAATTCATATATGCTTTGGATGTTACGCAAAGGTTTGATGATAAATGGTGTTTTAAAGTCACTTCTAAGTTGGAAATCATATGCTAAAAAAGTTGACTTTTGGAGGTCAAAGTCAATCATGGAAGGTTGGCTTTTGACCAAGATTCATGTTAAGCTTGTCTTGGTTCCCATCTTATCTTTGGTTTGTTCAAAGTTGCAATCTGAAGTCTATAAGAAGTCTTGAATTCAAACTAGAGACAAATTGGAGAAAGTGAAGGATACACTTAAATTTGAGAAAGTAGAAAATGTCATTGAAAATCTAAGATCTATATGGGCTACAAGATTCATTCAAGTCTACTCATTAGTTCACATGGTCATCCAAATTCCATTCATATTATCTCTTCAAGGTTGCAAACCATGACTGGTCATTACATTTTGGTGAGACATGAAGAATTACATTACAAGGCATGTCCTAAACATGAGCTCACTAAGAATCTACACTAAGACTAAGTGTTCATAAAAATGCTGCTCTTGCTTCAGAATCCTGTGCCATACATTCCCTGTACCTCCAATGCCACCAACCTGTAAACAGAAGTCCAATTATCATTACTAAATTTCCCAGCAGCAGTGGTTTTCTCTTGCTCACATTTATATCCAGACACTTAGATTTCCAACCAAAAAGTTACACCAGTATTATGATAGTTTTAAAAAGCTGCTAACCTTTTTGGAAGAAGGCATAGCAAGCCAGGACAATCCTCCAACGGAACTGGAATCTGAATCATGTATTGATGGTGGAATTCTCATGACTACGTGTTGTAATGAAGACAAGATTTATTGTATTATCAAAGATATGGCGGATTCCTCTGTTAGATTGACCAGTTCAATAGCCCAAAAAGTACAGGATCATTGGAGAACAGCTTTATCATAAGGCTTGTGAACTGTATTCAAAGATTAGTTCATTTGAGGCAAATATTCCAAAGACATTACTTTGATGTCCGGCCACTTGATGCAAATCAATAAGCAATATGGCAGCCCTGCAAAAAAAAAAAAAAGGGGAAAAAGTAAAATTCAAGAGGATAACCTGTTTCAGCTCACCCAACCATCTTCCATCTATAATAGACCACTTGTTTTCTATCACTCTGATCATCACTAAGGATTAACACCAGATGCATACATATCAACCATACCTACACTAATCCACATACAGAACCATTCAATACTAACATAAAACCAAATTCCACAGCAGGAAAATCATACACCTATTGGCTACACATTCACCCAAAATAAAACAGACTTGCATACAAATCAAAGAAAACCAATATCACATACAAACAGCAGCACCTGTATATATACAGTACAGTCCACACCAATTTGAAAATCCAGAAAAGAAAAGTGTTCAATGAAATCCAGCCCTGCACATATTCACAAAATCAATTCACATCACTAATCAGTATACGTTCACTTCAAAACCACATTAAAATCCTGCATCACATTTATAAATCCAAACATCCTCACAATTCAGACCTTTCACCTATTAGTTTCATATTCAGCAGCTATTAACATTCAACTTACATCAATGCAAATTACCATTCTCACTAAACTACCCTAACTCCGAGCACCTACAGGAAACTAAAGCAAAAAAATCAGAAGCCAATCTTAGAAAAATCATAAGGAAAACACTTGCTGCAACTTACACAAGTCAGTCCCAAAGCCAATAAAGCGTGACGGTTCGAATCGCTCATGGAGGCATACAGAGTAACATCCCACTAGTTCCAAACAGAAATTCAGATTCTAACAGTGTATTTTAAGTTATCAGCCCTGCAACTACCATTTCCAGTCACACAAATAATCCTTCGAGCCAAACCGTGATGAAGACAAACCCCATTCAAACACTTGAAAACCTGCAAGGAACGCACATTCAGATCAGCCTAAGGAACAATCCAAATGTTCACGCTATCAACAAAACAAAACAGAGAAAACTAACAGAAACCTTCCCTAACTATTTTTGAACATAACTCAGTTTCACATCCTAACCAACTTCAAACTCAATAACTAACTTCCCAACATTCACTTAACAACCTAACTGTCCTATAACAACCTCATAACTGAATTTAACTAACTTCACTCACTGAGTTAGGCTGAGTCAACAAACTGAGTTAAACCTAACAGAATCCGAACCTAAGTAACTACCTCCCAAACCTCACTCCAAACCTAACTCACCCGAGCCTACACTCTATATAATCACCCATTCCCTCCATAATTCAAACTTCACGCATTAATCTCCACCAACACTTCACTCATCATCATCTTCATCTCTCTCAATCATCTTCTTCATCATTCTTCACGTACACACACCTTCATTCCACACACGCTCATTCTTCACAGTTCAACCACCTCATCACCATTCTCCATCTTCACTCACCACCACCATAACCACCTCCTTCATCCCTCTCTCGCTCTGAGTCCTCTCTTCTCCCTCAATTCTCTCAATTCATCTTCCTCACCCTCACTCTAAAGCTCACTACCAAGGTTGCTCAGAGCCTGCCTCGAGCTCTGGACCAGCCTGAGCTCAGCCACCAACCTCCACCGTTACTCTCTCAATTTGCTCGCACACGAAGCTCTCAACTCGCATCTCTCAATCACCACGGCACACACGACACAGAAAAAAATTCAAGAAAAGAGTAGAAGAAGAAGAACGAAAGAGATGCTTGAACGCAATCTTCATTCGATCCTTTACTTCTAGGCGCGATTCTGGACATTTAGGTTTCTTGATCCCTTTTCTGATTTGAGATTGTTGAAGCCGCGGAGAGTGAAATCGAGGTTGAATTAGTGTTCAGGGTAGACCATAGAGTAAGGATAGGGCTCCGATTAGGGATTCGGTCGAGCTCCGCCGCCTCCGGCGCGGCGGAGCGATTTCCGGTGAGTGTTCGTGTGAGAGAGAAGAGAACGAAAGAGAGGGTCTGATAGAAGGGGGAGCGTCACAACAACCAACCCTAAGTTCCCTTTCTATTTTTCTTTTTTATTATTATTAATTTTTTAATTAAAATTTGAAAATCTGTAAACTTGGATAAAGCTCCATTGGGCCAGAAACGAATTGCTATTCTACACCCCTTGCTCAGCCCATGTTGCATCTGTTTGTGCCAAAAAAAAACTATACAAAAACTCTGTTTGGGCCAGAACCACTGGGCCCTGTGCCTTACTCATCACACCTCTATTCTCAGTTCACGCCCCCTGTTTGCATTTCATTTTAAATTCTATTAGTTTCTTTTGCCATTTCTTTTTGTAGTAAAAACACTAATTTTCTCCTATTATTTTAGACTTTAGTACATAATTTTGCACATAAAAATGTTCACAAAAAATATTAGTTTTTAGGCTATTTGTTATTTAGTCTTTTACTTGATTTGTAATTCAATTTCTCTCATAAAAACATAAAAAATAATAGTACTTTTTAATTCACTTTTGTGCTATATTTTGACTTGTTCTATTTCATGCTCTTATGCTATTTTCATATGCTCCACTTTTTGCTTTATTTTTCATGTGTCTTTTATTCCTAACCTTAGGTAGAAACCATGATAACATTAGGTTAGAAATTAGGCTAGTCTCCCACTTTTCATTTCTTTTTCTTTTACAACAATAAAACATCTAAAAATATTCAAATAAAATCCCCTTTAAAAAATACAAAGGAAATACTTAAAACACTAATAATCAAAGTGAAAATTCTTAAAAAGGGAATGGAAGCTTGAACATCCCTTGCTTAAGGGAATGTTCGAGTGCTTAAGGGTACCATTCAGGCGTAAGTTCCCAACTTCTAAAAAACACCAACCAAAGAGTAACTCGAGTTTCCCTTGCTTAAGGGATTTCCTCGAAACACTCAAACTCTCTCTCTTCTCTCCTTTCTTAAGGGCATTGTTATCTCCGCTCTATTGCATCCTAGGTCGATCCCTTATGCAGGAGCGCGAGCGTTAACTCCGCCCAACTAAAAAACACAAAAACAAACAACAACTATGGAGCCGAACTACGGCGCTCTGATTCCTGAAAGGGATACGTAGGCATCAAGTCGCGGGGCTTGAACGAGCACACTTGTAAATAATTCCTTCTTTTCCCCGTATTTCTTTTGCATGCATTCACATATAGATAGACATAGACACACCCTTTAGATAGAAACAAACATAGGTGGATACCATCGAGTACGATGGGCGCGAGGGGTGCTAATACCTTCCCCTTGCGTAACCGACTCCCGTACCTTAATTCTCTGGTCGCAAGACCTTGTTCTTACCCTTTGTTAGGTTTCCTGGTATTCCTTTCCCTTTTGGGATAAATATATTGGTGGCGACTCTGTTCATTTTTCGCGAGCGTGCGACAGCTGGCAACTCTGCTGGGGACGTTAGACCTATTGCGGGTCCGTACTTAGCGAGTCGATCCTAGCCTTTGTTTGTATCTTTTATTGGGTGTTTATTTGTTATGGTTATATGTTTACATCTTGTATATATGTTTGCATATCATGTCTACTTCCTGCTTGCGTATCATGTTTACTTTCCGCATGCATCTGGACTATATTATGGGTCCCCGTGGGGGCCACATATTTTTCTGATTTGTTTTGCAGGTGGGGGGTTTTTGTGAGGTAAAAGGCCCACTACCCAGGCCAGTGACACATAGGATTAGCGTGGATGCTCACGTTGACTCCCGTAGCGCTTGCTATGATCGAGTTTGACATGGGGTACCACAACTGGGCGAGGTTCTTTCATGGAACACTGTGTCTGGCACGCTTGTTGCCTCAAACACTTTGTACCCCGTGGGAACTGTAGACCCTAGTGACCATTAGGGACCACTTGTCCGTGTCTAGACTTCATACACGTGAGATTGGGGTGGGACAGGAAAC